>NC_089498.1:5347500-5485000 GCF_036850765.1 Saccopteryx bilineata | reverse complement strand
CTCAGTGGCCTAACCTGGGTGACTTAATGATGTCCAGGGGATGGGGTTAGACATTGCACTAACCCACGGGTCCCCAAACTACGGCCCGCGGGCCACATGCGGCCCCCTGAGGCCATTGATCCGGCCCTTGCAGCACTTCCGAAAGGGGCACCTCTTTCATTGGTGGTCAGTGAGAGGAGCATAGTTCCCATTGAAATACTGGTCAGTTTGTTGATTTAAATTTACTTGTTCTTTATTTTAAATATTGTATTTGTTCCCATTTTGTTTTTTACTTTAAAATAAGATATGCACAGTGTGCATAGGGATTTGTTCATAGTTTTTTTTTTATAGTCCGGCCCTCCAACGGTCTGAGGGACAGTGAACCGGCCCCCTGTGTAAAAAGTTTGGGGACCCCTGCACTAACCCATGCCACCCGGGGGGTAAGAAAGCCCACCATGGCCAGGCTGGCTCCAAACACCATCCATCGCCTCCTGTTTGTCCTGCCTGTTGCCTAGGAGACATCCCGGAGAGGCCGGGAGGCAATAGGCTGCTACCTCCACCGGTGCAGACAGGTGGGAAACTCCCTTTAAGGCGGAAGGGTCTATCAGATGGCCCTCCAATCAACAGCGACCATCACAGGAAGCTGATCACCTGATAAAGGCAAGTCCTCCCATTCTTAGGAGTGAGAACAGGACGACGCGGCGGCTGGCACTTCCTGGGTGCTCACTGCGGGCACTGTTTCAAGCACTGGTCATGTATTCACTCATTTCCTACTCACGAGTGGCTGCTATTATTGTTCCCGTTTTATTGATGAGATACCTTAGACAGCAGGAGGTTAAGTCCTTGGTCCAAGGTCTGACAACCAAGAGGTGGCCAAGACTCCACCCCCCTCCATAGTGAGCCTGACCTCAGCCCACACGGCGAGCTGCTGGACAGCTCCGGACATCACAGCAGCTTGGTTGTCTTGAGTTAAAATCTCCTGGAACCCGGGCCCTTCAATCGCCCTGGCCCTGCATTTAGGGGTCTCTTTGCTGATGTTGGGTCCCCTCCAGGGAAACAGCCCTGCAGGTGGGTGCCCCTTCAGGTCTGAGTGCCCCCTCCCCAGCGCCTCAGCTCCAGACTGAAAATGCCACTGACTGTGGCTCGTGGGCCATGAGGTAAGGAGCCCCCTCCACCCTGGTCATCCTCCTCGGGGCGCCCCCCAGCACGAGGCCCCTCGACAGGGGCCGCTGACAGCAGGAGCCCCAGACAAGCGCTGATGACCGCAGAGGGAGAACACTGTCCCCGTCCTTCCTGGATACTTGGTCTCCAGTCAGGGACTTTTGGTGACACCGTTCTCAAACTTCTATGTGTCCCGGAATGGTCTAGGACAACCTGCAGATTCCCGGGCTCCACACCCAGACATTCTGCATCGGAGGATGCGGTGAACCCAAGAACCTGCACATGTGACGAGCGTCCCAGGGGGGTTTCTGAGCAGAAGAGGTAAGGGGCCCGGGGGAGATGGCCCTCAACTCTGCTTTGAGAAACCCAGCCTGAAGCACCTCCCTGGCTACCCACCCACAAAGGAGGACCCATTACACCTCCAGGTGCTTGCTCTGCATGCTGGGAGGCCCCCCTGCAGTCATCCTCGTACCCCCTACCTTGGCAGCCGAGGCCCCCAGCCCAGGACATAACAGAGCCATTGGAAAGGGCGGGAGGGCGCAGGGCTGTCTCAGCGAAGCCACTTCCCTTGCCCTAGCCTCTTGCATCCTGTCTCCTTGCTCACACCACACTCGTTCCCGCTCAGGGCCTCGGGACTTGCTCCTCTCTTGCCCCGATCTCTCTGGGGGTGGCTCCTTCTCCCCACCACCTGCCCACCCCAGCCTTCTCTGCCCACCCTACCCAAAGCTGACCCGCCCAGCCCTCTCCGTTAGGTGACTCTGCTCCATTTTTTTCCCCACAGCCCCGACATTTCCTATTTATTACCTGTCTTCCTCATCGAGGAAACCGGTGTGTCTCCATGCCTCCATTCTCCTATCTGTAAGATGGGGATAATTTTACTTCACCGGTAAGATGGGGCAAACCATTGGAGTTAACCTCTGCGAAATGCTCAGAACAGCGTGTGGCACCAGAGTAAACACCAGATAAAGGGTCGTTTTTGTCACTTACAATACGAGCATTCATTGCTCTGTTCTCAGCACCCAGAACTGCACCCCGTACATAGCAGCCACCCAATACGTACTTTGAATGAATACATGAGTGGATGGGTGAGCCACGACACAGAGGGTCTGGAAGGCCCCCCACCCAGCCCCGTCTGCTTCCCCAGACCTGGTCACCCCCTCCTCGTGGGCGGTAATTACCCAATAACAGGAAACCCCGGCCCCTCAGGGCTTGATATACAGCACATTTTCCAGAGACGAAAAGCTCATTTGCTAATAACTACATAGCAATACCTAAAATTTTGGTTGCATTGTGAGCCCGGGTGCCTTTCCCATTCACCAATAATGACAGACCACTTAAAAAATAAATAACACATATAATTTAAGCAACTAAAACAAACAGCAGTGTTTGGCTTCCCCTGGGAAAATGTTTTCACTGTCTCCTCCGGGCGTCGCCAGGGGTGCCCCTGCCTGGGCCTCCCCTGCTGAGGCGCTCTCTCAGCAGGTGGCCTGGGAGTGGAGCACAGATCTCTGGCAGGGAGGAGACGTCCTCTGTGGAGTCCCTGGAGGCTGGGGTCATTTTCCAGAGAGCTGGGAAGGGGGAAGCTATTTCCTCCCTCCATATACACCCACCCCACTCTCTTTCATGGCATCCTCTCTCCCCAGTGTTATCCCTACAGGGGCAGACAGGCAATGTACATGGGAAAACCCACATGAGTGAAAGAGGCAATAGGGGCTGGTGGGGCTTGTGGTAAATTGAAGAGCAAATGTTCCTTCCACAGGGGACAAACCTGGACAGTCATTGCTATGTAGGAATGGAGGAATGGAGGCCCAGTTTTGCCAAATGTCCTGACATTTCATTAAAAAGCCATCATTTTAGATTAAATTGTGGGTCCTTCTCATGACCCCAAAGGTCCTGTATTCTGGCCCACATGGCCTCTGATTTTTTCTCTTACTTCTCTACCCTTCAGTCATCCTGCTCTGGTCACCCTGGTGTCTTTACTGTTTGGACATGATGCCAGACACACTCGTACCTCAGGACATTTGCACTAACTATTCTCTCTGCTCAGAGCATTCTTCTCCCAGATACACCCACAGTTTGGGAGACTTGTATGGCTGGAGTACAGAAGATGTGAAGGTTTATGGCAGGGAAGGAAATCAGAGAGGAGCCAGGCAGCCGGATTATGGATGGGGGGGGGGGGTAAATTGTACAGGTTTGTGTCTGCTCATTGCCAAGTGTTGAGGCTGTCGACAGCATGTAGTGGGTGAGAATCCTTCTTACCGGAGCCCCTGCATTGATCAGGCAGGGGCTCCTTCAACCAAAGAATTATCCACCAATCATCAAGGCAGGTAAAAACCTAGTTATCAGTTTTGGAACCTTGACTCTAGCTTTATTTTACATTTAGCTCATCAGGTTATTATATTCTGCACAATTTTATTAAGCACTGAACTCTCTGGGACAGCTGCTTATATATAAATCAAGAGGAGGTTATGCTCTATTCTGTTGGGAGCTTCATCAGGAGTGGGAACCCCATCTCTGAGAGCCACGCTGCCTGTGGAGTTTGCATCGCTCACCAAGCATCGGTCTGCAGTGCAGGTCACATTCACAGGGTCCTATGTGACCTGCGAGCTCTGTCACCTTCCCTGAGCCTTGCAGGAACATTCACATACTGAGGTCACTGTTCTATTTCTTATAAATTTGTTGCCTTTAATTCTCCTCTAGAGTATAGTTGGGACACTCTATGGATGATGCACATTTATTTAAATTATGAGTACAGGTAGGTTGTGTTTCCTATGAATTCTATTTCAGCACAGTAGGAGCAGCGTTTCATGTGTTATTTCAAAAAGAAAAAGAGGAGAGGCTGACATGGCCGAGTCCTGGATGTGGGACCCCACAGGACACAGGGAGGGACTGGGGCTTTTCCCCAGTGGAGCAGGAAGTCCCGGGGGGGGGGGCCCTTTAGAAGGGCAAAGGCCGATGCAGGACTGTCACCTAGGGACCAGCCAGCCACCTGGGAGATCCCAAGATTTGATTCTGAGTGACTGGGGGAAAGAAAAGGGGACAATTTTCCAGCTAGAAAAATCTGAATCTTGATTTAAGAATCACTCTTTTCCCAGGGCATAGAAAGAGCCCACAGACTAACGCTAGGAGGCAAGCCCCAGCCTGACACCTCACCCTGATACCCTTCCACCTCCAAGGCTGGCACTGGCCAAGACTGTTCCTCCAAGCATGGACCTGACAGGCCACCGCCCCACCCCCACTCCCGCAGCGGAAGCCAGTCTCGAGGCCAGGCCAGATTCAAGAGCCAAGAGATGGACCCCGTCTCTTAATGGGAAGAAGTAAGAGACTGTCGCCGTTTTTACACATTACCACGATGATGGATGGCATAGCTCTAACTCTCAGAGAAGAAGACAAATGCCAGTTCCTCAAAGCAAAATTGTTCCCCTTGGCCACAGCCGAGGAATCTTCCCGAGGGGCAGACAGCTCCCTGGCTTCGTGTCTGCAGGGCAGGGATCACCCGTGGAGTACGCACCACGCCCAGCCCTGCGCAGTGTGCTACGTCCCTGTGCTTTGAAAAACACGGCGCCATCACGTGGCTCTGTAATCCCCAGGGTTTCAGCTGGTACACAGACAGTTACTGGGTGGTCTTCTTTGCGTTCTCCTATTTTCTCCCACTTGGGATAAAGTATCAATATTTCTTTTCAGCAAACAATATAAGAATTTTCTTCCTCCCCCCCCCATAAATTAATGCAAGTCCTTTAAAAGTAGGTCAATTTTAGAGGAAATTAAATAATTTTATTAAAACCAAATACTTTCTATACTAACGATGTCTCTCAACAATAACCAGTGAACAGTAGCACACACAGTACAAGCAGTTTGAGGTAAAGCTGATGAGGGGGCAGAGGAGGAGCTGAAATCCCATCCCTGCGACGTAACTCTTGTGATTACCATTGTACAGATGGGGAAACTGAGGCCGATGGGGCCCACCGGGGCTCAGCCCCCGGATGCCGCCAGATGTGTGGCTCTGCTTGGGAAGACCCCCGGTGAAAGCTCCCGCCTGGCCTGTAATAGGAAGCCCGGCACACAGCAGACGCCTGCGGAAGCTTCTGTCACCAAATGAGACCCCTGAGGCTTCCTGGGTGTCTCCCCGCCACCCCGTGCCTGGCGTCTGAGCGTAAGGAGGACCGCAGGCCAGGCCTTCGGCAAGGCGCACTCCCAGAATTTGAATCGAATGGGATTTGAATCAGAAAGTTCCTCAGAGACCCTAACGAGGCCTGGGCTGAAATCTCCTGGAAAGGTAAGGGAACAACCACATGGCTCCTGGACGATGAATTCATCCGTACCCGAGAGCCACGCACATGTGGCAGCGCCGAACGAATCGGGAAGAAGTAGACCAGCTTCCGGGAAAAGAAAATGGGAGACCTCCTTTGCTTCGGAGTCACCGCTGTGCCAGATAGGGTGGGGGGCGATGCACACAGAAGCCTTCCCCTGCCTCCCGTGGGGCCGGGCTGATTCACCTGTGAGTGAGTGAATGAACGAACCCATGAGTAAACAAACAAGTGAACAGGGTAAGGACCTGGTTTACTCAGGCAGAGATGGCTTCCCACCTGACTCCTGGCTTTACCCGCCACCTCCAGGACTCTCCCTGGATACGTTTTAGCTTTGGGGACATCAGATGGCACTTCTGTGTGGGCCCTGGCTTAGAGGGTGCTGCGGCATGAGTGCCCCATAGGAGGGGTCTCCTTCCGCTCTGGCCAGAGCATGTTGGCGGAGGGAGAAACAGCTACACACCAGGATGAACTTCCAGGTGATATTATACACTGGGGGACCCTGAGTGCATGGCTGGAGATGTGTGAGGCCTGGAACCTGGGGGGCAGAACCAGGGAAAGCTTTGCCACTCCTGTCCCCCGCTGGGCCGTGGCCACAGGACTGGCCCCACAGACGCCCCTCCCTCAGAATTGGAGGCAGTAGTTCTCTACTGGGGGGTGATTCTACCCCGTAGGAGGCACTGGTTGTCACAATCAGAGCACATGGTGGGGGGAGGGTTGCTGCTGTCATCTACTGGTCAGCAGTCAAGGAGGATGTTAAACACCCCAGGTGCACAGGACACACCGCCCACGGTGGAGGCTCATCCGGCTCCGAATGTGCAGAGGCTGAGGGAGAGTAGCTCTGCCTTCCGGACACACCTGCTCTCCCGGGAGCGTGAGTTTCTCAGTCCCGGTAACTCAGTTAGCAGGACTGCACCGTCCACCACTGGGCCGGCCCACTTCACAGCCTCCAGGCACCTGGAGCCCTGCCTACACCTCCCACACCCCACCCCTAGTCAGGGCTCCCACAGTCCCTGTGGATTTGTCTGAAGCAATTGGCCTGTGACTAAGGCCAGCTGAGATCACCTTCTTCCTGCGGAGCAGGGACAATACCCCATTAACCCAGAGGCCAGGTCCCCGCCCAAGAACTGGAGAGGGAGAGGAGGGGACCAGGGCAGGGCTAGAGCGGTCCCGGGTTGGGAGTGCAGGGTCCCGGCTGCTGCTTGTCATAATCGGGACAACATGAACATCAGTAGCTCCTTCTAGATGCCCAGTACGGGAGGACTCATGTTTTATTCGCATCCCTCATGAGACACCTCCTCCTGCCAACCTCTTGGTTATCTTTGGTTGTTCTCAAGCCAACCAGATAAGGAAACTGAGGCTGAGAAAAATCAGGTGATTTCCCCAAGGTCCCCCAGCAAGTATGTAGATGGAGAAGTAGAAGCGGGAACTCAGATGACCTGAATTATGGTTTTTATTAAGCACCCATTCCGTGCTCAGTGTGGTGAAAAGTACAGATGGGGAGAATGTAACCTCAAGGGGTCCCAGAACCCTGAAGATCCTGATGGAACCCCAGCCACGCCCCTCCTCCCAGCCTCTGACGCTAACCTACCACGAGGCTCCGCCCCCGCCACCAGGGACTGGACGAAGACAGTGCCTGACCCAAGATGAGCCAATCAGAACGTCCCTCCAAGAAATTGGAAATTAGGACAGAATGTGCGCCAGTCAGATTATTGTGGGGCGCCCGGGGAAGATAAAGGTCCTGAGGGAGCAGCATCCTTGTCTGATCGGGGTGTTCAAAGCCAAGGGCAGGTAGAAGTGAGGGGAGGACAAAAGCTGCCAACTTCTGCGCATGTCAGAGGCACTCAGTCTATGGCGAGGCCAGAATTGTCAGGCAGGGAGCTGCTGACCAGCCAGCCACGCAGCCCTGGAGACAGAGAGGGTCACTCTGAGTGCCTCACCTCCTGCAGCTTGATTCCAAAGGGATCCCCGAATCTCAGAGTTAGAATGTGTGTTTGCTCTCTGCAGCTAAACGTGAAGTTGGCAACCTTTGCCTGCAAAGGGCCGGAGAGTAAATGATTTTAGCTTGGAAGGCTGGGTAATCAGTGTGCCAACCACTCAACCCAGCCGCTGCAGCAGGAAAGCGGCCTTGACAGTGAGGACATGAAAGAGTGTGGCCAGGTTCCAATAGAGCTTTAAATACCAAGACGCACAGAGGGCAGAAATTGGCCTACCAGCTGCAGTTGGCTGACCCCTGATCCAAATAAAGCCTGGGGTCCAGTGTCCAGCATTTGTCTACAGCACAGTTCTGTGTCTGGCGAGATGGCACGGCCATTGACCCAATTGTCTGGCCAAGAACCTGGTGTAGCTGACCAGTCAGTGCCCCACCTCTGCTCCCGGGCACTGGCCTCCAGGACCTGAAGCTGTTTGCTACAAGTTCTGCTGGGCAGCACTTAGCGTTGACAGATGGAGACCCAGCCCCCTGACCCGTGGGGTCTGAGATGTGTGTTCCACCCTATCTCCTGCAGGTCCCCAGTGGGAACAAGTTGAAGATGCCCACAGCAGTGACTTTATACTTCTTCCCCCTCATTGGCTGCTTTTGTTTCCCTGGCTCACTTCTCTCCCCTATGGGTACTTCCTGGAAGCCCCCCTCAAATAAACCGCTTCCACCGGAATGCTGCTTTCAGGATCTCTGAGCTCAAACCCAGACACCCAGGAATCATCGCTGACTCCTCTTCTTCTCTCTCGCCCCACACCCAAACTGTTAACAAATTAGTGCTTCCTTCAAAACATGGAGAATCCAACCACATCTCACCACCACTAGTTGGTCCCCTTGGTCCAAGCCACAGTCATCGCTGAGACCCTTGCAGTTCTTTCTCCATACACCACACACAACAACCAAACAAAACCAAAGTTCAGCCAACTCCTGCCTCTGCCCAAGAGCTTCCCATCCCACTTAGAATGAAAGACCAAGTCTTAAAAGTGACCTGTGAAGCCTGCAAGATCTGGCTCCTGACCACCTCTCTGACCATTTTTTGTAACTCTTTCCCCATCACTCACTCTGCTCCATTCCTCTGGCCTCTTCACCACACTCAACATTCCACACGTGTTCCTGCCTCGGGGCCTTTGCACTGGCTGTTATATTGGCTTAGGCCACTCTTCCCTGAAATACCTACGTGGCTCCTCCTCTCACTACATTCAAGTCGCCACTTAAGTTTGTCGTGATTAGTGAGGTTTTCACTGTCTATTTTCCTTAAAATAGGACCCTATTCTTACACCTGTGCCTATCCGTCCCCTTATCCTGCTATATATCCTGCCACTGATGATATATTATGTCTGTACTGTATGTGCTTATTTGATTTTGATTGGACTCTCCCAACTAGGATGTAATCCACTTTGGCCTGTGCCTCGCATATACTGGTTATGCAGTAAGTATTGATTAGGGAAGGGGAAAAGGCGTTAGGTTGCCTCCGTTTGGCCATGGATCCGCTGTTTCACTACAGACAACTCATTTTCCCTCCCCGTATCTCAGTTTCTCACTTATAGACTCGGAATAAATCATAAAACAATAACAATAATAACGCTTATCTCATGGGATGGTTGTGGGAATTGAGTGAGATAATCCTGGCAGACATTGAAGTGGCTAACAAATAGCAGTGATGTTGACCACTGGGATGACCCTGGCTCCTCAATTTTCCCATCTGTAAAACGGAGCCGTAGTGAGATTAAACGAGATACTGAATATAAATTGCTTGGCATATAGCCTTTATATAAAAAATTAAGGATTGATTCTCATAACCACACACACAAACACATGCATATGCTGCCCATTTCTGCCTTCCCGAAGCAGATCCCTCAGGGGGCCTGGGGTTAGCGTGAGCAGGAGACCTTGGAGGCCACAGCTGAAGAAGCAGGGCCCCAGTTTAGCCGCTTCCACACTCCTTGCCTGTGAGCTGATGCCAGCACATTCTTTCTAGGACTTCTCTCTCCCCACACACCCTGCAGCCCCTGGTCCCCAGCAGACAGGCAGCCTGGCGTCCCTGTAAGCGCCCCCAGGCAGGCATCGGCACCCCGGCACCCCCTCCGCGGCCCAGACCACCGGGCTGAGCAGCCACCGCACCTCTGTGCGATGTTGCTCTTTATTAGGCATCATTAGGTACACAGTAATTATAATAATTATGTGCACTGCTTAGGCGACCATCCTCAGTAACGAGCACTGCTATTCAGATTTCATAATTGCTGCATCGAGACTTAAAATGAAGGCTAATTCAATGTCAGATGCCCCCCCCACACACACACACTCACAACCCTCTACATAAGCTCTATACCCCAAATGCCCGGTTCCTGATTAATCTGTAGAAACCGAAACGAAGAATGTGGTCTACAGGAGCGCAGGACTGCTCCTGGGATTGAGAAGAGACAGGAGGGTGCTTGGGGGATGACTCGCATGGGAACAAGGGACGGCTGAAGGACCTGAGCTGGCAGCAGGAGGTGGGGCTCAAACCCCGGCTGTGTCCAGGTCTGGCCGTGCGGTTGAGTAGGTCCCCTCCTTCCCCAGCTGTGACGGTGGGGGGTTTACTTAGAGGAGTGCCATGGGGCTCTCCTTCGAGGGACATCTTAGAGGGGGACAGTAAGGAAAAGACGCACAGGCACCGCTGCGTTGGTCAAGGGAAAACTCGAGGGTCCTGAGGCCCCTCTGCCCTGTCCCCCCTCACAGCACTTCTCAGATACCCCTGTGAGCCCCGAGGTGTCCTGGTGGTGCCGGCACTCTCTGAGGCCCTGGTTCTCACGCTTGGCCCCACATTGGAATCACTGGGGACATTTAAACACCACCAGTGGCCACATCCTACTCTCAAGGTTCAGATTTCATTGGTCTGGGGTGTGGCCTGGACACCAGGATGTTTACAGTTTCCCCCAGGTGTTCCTCAACTGTCGTCAAATTTGAGAAGCACTGCTCTGTGGGCTGATCCCTGAACGGTGAAAGCGCCTGATTCTTGCCCAGCTTGGCGTACGGCCTTTCCTGCTATGGGCCTCAGTTTCCTCCATGTTCCAAATGAAAGCATTGACTGCAGTGGCCTCCAAGGGTCCCCCCAGTTCTCAGTTTCTTTCAGGTTGGGGTCAAAACTGAGCTAAAGCGTGCCTGTTTCTGTCCTTTGTTTCTCGGCCAAATACCTGTATCCACTCCTGTGTGTGCAGACCTGACCATGGTGCTACCGAGTAAAGGACACAAGGGAAAGAAAACGAAAAACTAAAAGCGCCTTCCCCTCAAAGTACTTTAGGAAGCATCAGGAAATCATTTAATGGAAACAGACACTGGAGTGGGGGGGCTGCCGAAAATCTGGGACCCAGACATCTCTGTTGGGATGTCCTGAGGACCCTTGGACAAGAGAGGTGCTGTGTGTGTGTAGTGAACACTCTCGGCCAGGGTGGACGAGACCTGCAGCTACAGGCTTGACCACGTGGGGAGTTCCTGCCCAGCCACCAGGAAAAGATCGTCACTGAGCACCTTGGACACACAGCTAAGGAACCAGAAGTCTAGAAGAAAGAACCACGTTCTAAATAAGGGCCATGTCCTAAGACTAAAGACAAAACCTAAATAGACCTATTTTAACAAAAAATAAAATTCGGGCTTACAGAATCAAGAGAATCTACCCAAAGTTAAGTAGAAGGTAGGGAATAATAGACATGAGACAGGTAGTCAGTAAAATAGGAAACAGATGGGTAATAGAGCAAAACAACAAGTTGGCACGTTGAAAATGTTAATACTACAATTGATAATCCTTGGCAATAATAAGGAAAAAAAAAAAAGCCACCAATATGGGTAATGGAAAGGGAACAGCATGAATAATCCTCCAGATTTTAAAATAATAATGGAATAAGCAACTTTGTGCCAATAAATTCAACAATTTAGATAAAAAACTAAAACATTTCTTTAAAACCAAAACATATCCAAATTGACACAAAATGAAACGGAAAGTGTTAGTAGCCTTTTGCCAATTAAATAAATTAGACTCGTTTTCAGAAGGAAAACTGCAGGCCTAGATGATGTCAGTAGTAAATTCTATTAAACCCTCAGGGAAGAAAAACAGTCCCAATCTTACATAGAATCTTCCAGAATCCATAGGTGGAAGAAATATTGCACAGCATGTTTAATGAGGCCAAGGTTACCCTAATATCAAAATCAGACCCAGGAGGAGTGACCTCACCAAAAATGGCAGCATATGGAATTCCAATATTCCAGCTCTCCACTAATGCAACAATTAAGCTGACAAAGACAGCCAGAGTCAACTTTCTCAGAACTCTGGGTTTTCATCAAAAACTTTCGGCCATATGGAATACTACCCAGCCATAAGAAATGATGACATTGGGTCATCTACAACAACATGGATGGACCTTGATAACATTATACTGAGTGAAATAAGTAAATCAGAATAAACTAAGAACTATATGATTCCATACATAGGTGGGACATAAAAATGAGACTCAGAGACATGGACAAGATTATGGGGTTTGGGGTGGGGGGAGGGGAGGGAGGGGGTGGGGGGAAGGGAGGGGCACAAAGAAAACCAGTTAGAAGGTGACAGAAGACAATTTGACTTTGGGTGATGGGTATGCAACATAATCAAATGTCAAAATAACCTGGAGATGTTTTCTTTGAACATATGTACCCTGATTTATCAATGTCACCCCATTAAAATTAATTAAAAAAAAAAACAACTTTCAGTCATCAGGGAAATGCTTAATAAAGAAGTGGCTGAACATGGGTAGAGGAACATGGTGATAGTTTGACTTACCCACCTACCACTCCCCACTCACCAGCTCAGCAGTGGCCATGGGAACACCAGCCCATGTTCCCAGGGGCGATTTTCTGATGACAAAAAGGGAAATGCAGACCTTGCTCTCAAAGAATTGTGGTTGGAGTATCGATCTGCCCTGCGGCTCCCGGAGGAATCACCTCGGGGGCTTGCCCTTGTTTTGCCTATTATCTCAAAATTTTCTCAGAGCGACATCTGCTAAAAGCATGTAAAGGAAAACATCCGACCTATAGCCACCTATGAGCACGGATAACAGACAGGAAAAAAACGGCAGACAGACCAAAAAGCCTGTAAAGACAGAAGCTGGGAAAGGAGACACGTGGTGGAACAGGGGCTTTAGAAGTGTCCTACACACACTAGCATGTCCAGAAGGCTACATACACATGCCCAAGGCTGGATACATGTATATAAAAGAGCTGATAACACTCCAAGCCTTTACTTCTCACTGACCTGTAGGATCCTTAAAAGCAGGAAATAATGCCTCTGGCAGAGCTGTAAGTGGTCTGTCTAAGCATTGAAGAGGTAATCTGTCAAGAGCCAATATGCAAAAACAGGGAGAGGTGTGGGTTGAGGAGAGGGGAGGGTGTGGTTCCATTTTTGTTGTTGTTGTTTTGAGCATTTAAGTATATCTGTGTCAAATCATTACCTGCCTGCTATTCTAATTAAACTGGGATTTCTGTTACTACATAGGGCAAAGACTACAATCTTTAGAAAAATAGTTTAGAAAAATCACTACACAAACAACTACAACCCACCACAAGCAGCAACAATAAACTCAGGGGGGAGTGAGTCTGGTCTCCAGAGTTAAATGCAATTTTATATTCAAAACACCCAGTATCAACACAACTGCCTAGGAAAAAAGGAAGTCTGGCTGGGCTGATACACAGGAAATCAGGACAGTTACAGAAACTCTCTTCGAGGAAGCACTTACTAGACAAAGGCACTAAATCAGCTGTCTTAAATATGCTCAAAGAATCAAAGGAAACCATGGACAAATGAGCAAAGGAAACCAGGAGAATAATGTTTTAACATATAAACAGTATCAAGAACGAGAATTGATTTTAAAAATAAAAGGAACCAAACAGAAATGCTGGAGCTAAAAAGTACAACTAAAAAGAAAAATTCACAAGAGGGATTCAACAGCAATTTGAGCAGGCAGAAGAAAGACTTGCTGAACTTGAAGATGAGTCCACTGAGATTATCCAGCCAGAGAAGCAGGAATAAAAAAGAAGAAAGAAAAATTAACAGAAACTGAAAGACCTGATGAATTCTACCAAACATTTGAAGAATTGACACCAATTCTTCTCAAACTCTTAAAAAAAAACCTTGAAGACGAAGTGACCCTTCTTAGCTCATTTTAGGTGGTCAGTATACCCTGATACCAGAGTCAGACAAAAACAATATGAGGAGAAAAAACAAAACAAAAAAAACCCTATAGACTAACATATCTTATGAATATAGATGCAAAAATTCTCAACAAAATACTAGCAAACCAAATGCAGCAGTATATTTAAGGAACTCAACACCACAGCCACATGGGACGTATCCCAGTATTGCAAGTATGGTTTACCATTCAAAAATCAATGGGCATACTTTGCCACCTTAAGAAAATGACATAGAAGGAACACATAACCATCTCAATTGATGAAGAAAAAATAAAATCATTTAACATAATCCAAATAGATAGACAAGACAACTTCCTAAACAAGACAGAGGGCATTTATGGAAAACCCACAGCCAACATCATCATCAATGATGAAACTCTGAACGCCTTCCCCCTAAGGAGTAAGACAAGGATTCCGTTTCACCAGGTCTGCTCAACATTGAAATAGTTCTAGCCAGGGCAATTGGATAATTAACAGTTAAACAACCTATATTAAAAGCAAAAGATGATCTTCAAAAACTCATCATTTATTTTTGCTAATTATTTTACCCTTACCTCTGCTCTTGAGGTTATTTATAGCTACTGTATCTTTATGGTAGAAATACTGTATACTCGGGTGCTGCTGTGCATGTCTTCACAACTCCAAGTTCAGTGAGAGCATGCTGGGAGCTTGCACTTGGCCATGGCGGGGGTATTAACGCCCCGGAAATCAGCAAACACTACAAAGCGGGGGTTGCTTTATTGTTTTTGCTGCTGGTCTGGACTTAAGGAACTGATGAAGAAAAGTTCATCATGGGTATTAAATTCAAAAGTGTGATGTCTGTCACCACTGTATTGCTAGTAGCCCAGAACATGGAGGAAATAGTCTTCTGATATTCCAACACTGTTACTCAAGGCAGCGAGAAGTCCCTCACCTCACTGACAAATGAGTCAAGTGCTGACATACAGTTTAGTTGTCTCACTATTCAGAACTACACGCATTCATCAACGGCACACCACAGGTTGTTGATGAACAGGCGAGTTTGGCAAAGCATTCTGGGAGACTTGACTGACTGTGTGGAATTCACAATAAAAAGCAGCATGTGTTTTATTATTACTTGTAAACTGCGTGCTGCGTCCCTTCATATAAGTGAAGAACACACACACGTTTTTCCATCTAGCTTGTTTCTTAAGCTTCTACTAGCACATTAATGATCTCATTTGAGCCCAGACCCTTATCCATCACATAAGAGCCACTCCACCAAACCTCAATTCTTAGCACCACCGTGGCGTTGCCACGAAGGATCTCAAAAAGCATGTTAGCCAGGAAAACGGAGACTCAGGGAAGGGAAGAGTGTCTCCCAAAGAGAATGACTGGACCGGACAGGCAAGGGGGGTTCTGTGGCCTCCTGTCCTCCCCGCCCACCAGGCACCCACCAGGGGGGCCGGGCCCAGACAGACACCCATATTTCCCAATGAAGCCAAGGTGAGTTTAACTGCACATACTCAAGTTAGCAAGAAACATCAAATTCGGCCCTGGCTGGTTGGCTCAGCGGTAGAGCGTCGGCCTGGCGTGCGGGGGACCCGGGTTCAATTCCCAGCCAGGGCACATAGGAGAAGCGCCCATTTGCTTCTCTACCCCTCCGTCGCGCTTTCCTCTCTGTCTCTCTCTTCCCCTCCCGCAGCCGAGGCTCCATTGGAGCAAAGATGGCCCGGGCACTGGGGATGGCTCCTTGGCCTCTGCCCCAGGCGCTAGAGTGGCTCTGGTCGCGGCAGAGCGACGCCCCGGAGGGGCAGAGCATCGCCCCCTGGTGGGCAGAGCGTCGCCCCTGGTGGGCGTGCCGGGTGGATCCCGGTCCGGCGCATGCGGGAGTCTGTCTGACTGTTGCGGGAGTCTGTCTGACTGTCTATCCCTGTTTCCAGCTTCAGAAAAATACAAAAAAAATAAAAATAATTAAAAAAAAAAAAAGAAACATCAAATTATTTTCTCTAAATCAAATAAAACTCCTCCTGCAAGCCCCCGTCTAGCAGGCCTGGCCGGAAAACCAGTCTCAACATCTCTGGGTTCACCCAGGAGCCCAGGAGGACTCCTTGGGGCTCAGGAAATGGGGCAGAGGGGGTCTTGTCCTCCCCTCATCATGGTTTCTCAGTAGCTTCAGTGGGAGCCACTCTGGGGGTGGCGCCCTTCAGTGGGCCACCATTCCCAAGCCACTGGGTAACCCAAGAAAGCTGAAGGCTCCCAGACATGTGGCCAAAGACATAGGTTCGAAAATGCACATGTCACACTCATACCAATGCCCATTCACACGAACACAGGCACCCACAGCCCTGCACACTGGTCATACTTCACACCACCAAGCGTCCCAGACACACACCCAGACCCGTGCATCACACACACACACACACACACACACACAGTGACAGGCACAGATATTTGCTGAGGTCCCCACTCAAACAGATATGCACACTCACAAAGACACACACACAACAGACTCACTCATGCACATATTCTCAGCCAGACACCAGAGAAGAGACACCCCGTCACCCCCGGCCACGAGATTGACACCAGCACACTCACTCCCACACCAGCAGACGGCTCACACCCAGCCTCCCGCACAGATGCACAGGGTCCGCACACCCGGACCCCAGCGCACGCTGCACACCTGCTGAGACACAGCGTTCTCCCACGGGCGCGCGCGCACTCATGCGCACGCACACGCACACACAGCCGTCCCGGCGCCGTTCCCTGGCCCATGCTGCCACACAGTGGAGAGGCAGCGTCCTCCCCGCAGCCCCTCCCACCCGACCCCGCCCTGCCGGTCCATCATGTGGATGAAAAGACAAAAATATGGCCGGGGTGGGAGAGGTGGGTAGTGAGTGAGGAGGGGAAGGGGCAGAAGATGAAATAATAATACTGCTGGGCTTGTTCATTTCGGTGATAATTAGCGGTGCATTCACGCCGCCTCACCGGCCGCTCTCGGCCAATCCCACGTGATGGATGCCTGGTGGTGCTGAATGCAAATTAGCATAATTTCATTACTGAGGGACCCGTGAAAAGGTTCAATTATAGAGCAATCTCATTAATACCAGGGCTTGTTAAACTAATAGAAAGAGACAGGCCCCGCAGCTCGAAAGGCAGACATGAGCTCTGAATGCAATTAATGCTGGGACCCCTGGTACCTGGGCCACGCCTCGCCCCCTGAGACCTGCCCCCCGTGACCTGCTGACGTGGGCTCCCAGAGGGACCTGGGCCCTGACCTCGGCGGCTCAGAACCTGATAAACAGACGCCTGTCAGAAAAAGAGAGCATTCAAGCTAGATCAGACTTTACTAAGCATCTAGTCCAAGATTACAGATGGGGAAACTGAGGCCCACGGAAAGGAGAGGACTTACGCAAGTCAATGTCACAGAAGGAGAAAGGGTGGCAGCTGGGGGGTGGGGAGACATGCAGGAGGAGGGAGATGATGCTCGTCCCTATTTTAGGGGCTGCCCCCATGACAACCTCTCAGGAGCCTCTCACACTGTGACTCAGTTTCTCCTTTATTGTGGATAGGTCCCTGGGGCCTCTCAGCATCCCTTCACTCCCCATAAATCTGATCAAAACAAGAGTAGCAGCTTCAGCCTTTTCCCCAGCTTTGGAGCGGCCACAGAACCCCCAGCTTCTCAAGACGGGTCTCTGTCCGGCTCCCTGCAAGCTGGAGCCGTGGGCCATTGGAGGAGGCGGAACCTTGGTGCTGGTCCCTGCAGCCCCACTTCCGTCCATCCCTGGCCCACCCGGCACACTCAGTCTAAAGACGAGAAAACCTGAGGGCACAGCTCCCCACCGAGGTGCTCCTCCTCCTCCTGGGACCTTCAGGAATGGGATCGGGAGGCCAGCACATTCCGCCTTTGACTTAAGAGGATTCCTTAGGGATGTCACGCTCACCCCCTAATGCCACTTCAGCACAAAGGGGTCGTGCTCGGCCTTCAACCGTGTCCACCCTCCCCAAAGCACCTTGTGCAATGACTTCACGCCCGGCTCCCTTCCCAGCCCTGGTCTTGTACCTGCACTGAGCTGGGTCATATGAATCTGCTGGGTTTTTTATCACTTCTGTAATATTTTATCTTTTCTGCAATTGTAAGTAAAACAGCACAAGTCCCAAAATACCCCCAAGCTGCAGAATGACTCACACTGTATATGACTGAATGTATAAAAATATGCAGTGACTCAGAGGGCCCCCGCAGAAGCGACACCCCCACAAAAGGCCCCATTGTTCCTATTTTAAAGGTAAAAAGTGGGGGTGGGGGTTGCAAACTCAGAGAGCATGCTCGGGCCGGGCTGCTGACACTGGCCCAACGCCCGTCCATCTGCCTGTGCTTTCTGCTTCTTTCTTTTTCTAATGACATATAATGACACCAGATAATTTCTTAATAAGAGAAAGGCCCCTGGAGGCTGTCATTCCTTTTTCAAAGTGCTGATTGGGAAGATGGGAAGGTGACATCAGAGGGCGGGGAAGTGGGCCCCCAAGAAGTTGAACGTCCTCATCGGCCTACAGGACTTCTGGCCGGGCTAACACCCCCGCCCCTTGCAGGGGACCGCGGCAGAGCCTGCGTTGGGGGACAGAACGCATGAGCAACAAAGGATGGAAAAAAGAACGTCACCAGCCAGTCTCCCCCTCACACACACACACCCCCAGGCACGTGCTTGGACATCAGGAAAAGGGGCCGTGGAGCTACAGGGACCCCAGAGCCTGCGGAGCCTCATCTGACACATTTGGAGCTGTAGGTGGGGCCTGGCATGACGGGAAGTAACAGACAGAGGGGGTGGTAGGGTCCCCAAAGTTAGAGAGGTGAGCACTGGTCCACTGGTCGTGCTGAAGACCGAAAGTGGAAGGCTATGGTGAGCGCAGGTGGCGCGACTGTGAGCCCAACCCTCATCCCTCCCAGCAGAGTCACTAGACGAGGGCCAGAGCCGAGGAATCAGGACATGCTGGCAGGTGGGAATTATGTAGAGACGGGGCAATGGTGGGGACGGGGTGTGGGGGCTCTGGGGCAGCCTGCACCTGTGGCACGGGAAGGTGGTGGGGCTTTCGTGGGATGCCAAGCTACAAGGTTTCATTGTTTTAGAATGTTTCTTTCAAAACCTGTTGTTTATACTTCTGCCAAGCCCCTCCCCCTTCCCCTGATAGGGCACCTGGGCCGCACTTACCCCACTCTGCTGGGAGACCAGGACCCTGCCTCTTCCCCATTGGGCCTCAGGTTTCCTCATCTGCATATTTGGAAGCTTGAGAGAAGGTCTTCCCCTTCCCGACAGTATGAGGTTTTTTTTGTGAGTCAAATATAAAGCCAAAAGTCCCAGATTCTAATCCCGATGCTGCCACTTCCTAGCTGTGTGACCTAGAACAGGTTACTCACCCTCTCTGCGTCAGCTTTTCTCTGCTCTGAAACAGGCAGACCAATGGCAGAGCCACCCCTGGGATCCCATGGAGAGAAATGGGTCAGCTACGTAGGCTTTGCACGTTCCTGGGGTTGCCAGGGTCAGATCCTCAGTTCTCGGGTCCCCTGTCATCAAACGGTCTTCCCTTGTCACCTCCCCCGCTTTTTGTGACAATGAGGAAGAAATAGATTGAGAGCTTGAACTATGGTGAAGGACCAGGGGACGGAGAGGAGCAAGGTGAGGCAGGGAGATGCTGAGGAGACAATGAGCAGGTGGACAGAGGAGGAAGGGACACCAAACCTGATGCTGGGTTAGTGAGGATGGTGTGGGCTGTGTCACAGAGCCCAAGGCAAACTGGCCCACGTGACAAAGAACACTGATTGGCTCAGTGGACTGGGAGCCCAACACCACTGTCTACCTCCATCTCTATAATTTGATATGCTGGGAGGCGCCAGGGAGTGGAATCATCCAGTATTTGTCTTTGTGTAACTGGCTTAGCCTCCTGTCCTAACGGTGTGATCCCAGGTGGATTATTTATTTAACCTCTCTGAGCCTAGATTCCATTATCTGCAAATTGGGGATAAGTCAGAGGTGGAATGAGGACCACATAAGATCATGCAATGAAAGTGTCTAGCAGATAGAGAGTGTTCCGTAAACAGGCCCCTGGGGACCTTCTCCCACGCCAGGTCAAGGGCAGGAGGAAGGACAGCCCTTCAGGGGGCCGACCCCGGAGAAGGAAGACTTGAATCTGACTACCGCTCCGTGTCTGTCTCACTGTTCGCCTGGGAAGGCTCAGCCCTCTGGGGTTTTCATCTGACTGCAACCCCGGGACCCCTCACCACCTTCGGACTTCAGCGGAAGCATCTTGACCACTCTAGGTGGCCACAGCACTGGGGGTAACAGTTGCCACCTTCTAGATCATTCTCAAAGACCCAAAAAAAAGCTCTGGAAAGGTCAGATCATCTGCAAAACACAGGTCAGTACGTATAAAATGATCCCTTTTTCTGTAAAATAAGTAATTTAACCTAAACACTCCCAAGAATTGGGAAATGTTTGAATGTCCCCCAGAAAAGAAAAGAAAAAACTAAAGCCCCTCGGAGCCACAGAGGTCCACCCACCTCATCAAATCCCTGCAACCTCTAAAGAAAGGTCTCACAGGTTCTTCGGAAATGTGACCTCCGGGTGGTATTCTAGGTGTGGGGGGAAGTGCAGGAGACAAAATTCTATCTGGCTGACAGCGCCTCTGCGGAAACCGTACATCCGTGAGGACAGGAAGAGCGAGCGCGGGCATGCCCCAAAATTCAGGGGCACGGCACATGATATTTTGTTTTGCCTGTTATTTTTATGCCTATTGCCACAGTGCCGTTTGTGCAATTTAAAACGCTGACATCGAAGCCAGGCGGTTCAAAGAGACTTATAACTCAGATGCCTCAAGTGACATCTACACAACCACTCACTACGCACTGAGCACCGAGTCTGTGGCTGGCTCCAAGCTGGGATTGTAGGATCCCAGAGACGAAAAGAAAGGGAACCCGTGCTTGAGAAACTCACGGCCCGGGATGGTAAGAGGGGGCCAGGACCCACCAGATCATCACAGCGTAGTAGGAAGGCTTGGCGCGAGATGGGCACAAGGAATGATAGGGATGGCATTGAGAACAGTAGTGACGGCGATGATGCCCTCCATTCATGCAGCAGTGTATCAGTCAGGATAAACCAGGTTCTGACGCAGTAACAAGCGAGCCCACAATCTCCGTGGCCAAGGTTGACTGCTTGGATGTGCTGCCCTTCATTGCACGTTGTCATGGGGGGAAGGAGACAAGAAGGAAGAGGTGACTCTGCTTTTAATAGTTATAAAAAGACCACAGACGTAAAGCAGCCACCATCTCGGAAGTTGCTGGTCACTGTGCTAGACAGAGCTCAGGGGAGTCTCACCCCTGCAGGCAAATACTCTGGCCCAGGAAGTGACAGCCACCATTTCTGAAAAAAATTCATCGGCCAGGGCTTTGAATATAAACTATATGTTAAATAACAGTGTTGTGTCAGCAGAGTTAACTTTCTTCAATCTGATGACTACGCTTGGATAGTAAGGGAGGGTGTTGCTATAGATACTCTCTGAAATATGTAGGTGTGTGAAGGGTCATGACACTCATACTTTCTCTCAACAGGGGCAACAATAATCACAGAAACACTCACACACAGAGAGAAATAACACAAGTGGGACACAACGGTAGCCACAGGTGGATACAGTGACAAGAAGCAGGCATCCACTGGACGATTCTTGTAACTTCATGCAGGCTGCAAGATGTTTCCCCGAAAAAGTACTTTTAAATAAAAACTGCCCTCTATCTTCTGTCCTGTTCCTGTTTGTGTTTATGTTTATGTGTGTGTGTGTGTGGTATCCACCATCTGATTGGTGACATGAGGCTTTGTTACTGCCCATGTCCCCCCCAAAAGCTTCTCAATCCTTTGAGGATTGGCTCATTCTGTCTAAATTGGCCTGAACGGGTGCTCAGGAGTGTGGCCGCCAGCTCTGACCTTGTCACGTGTCACAGCCTCTCCTCCCTCCACGAAACTGCCCTGAGTTACAGTCCTGCCCCACCCTGCCTCCTTCTCTCCCCAATCTCACCATTTTTTTCAAACTTGACTTTCCCTCCGTGAACTGAAAAGGGAGAGATTTTCATCCCCTGCCTTATCCCCCTCCAGAGTGACACACATCCTCCCCTGGGTTCATTCATTCCCAGCCCCCACCCCCCGCCCAGCAAGTACAGGGTGTGATCCAGCCCCCTCCCCTCCTCCTGCCCCTTGCTCTGCCCGCACAGCCCACTGGGGGTCTGGGCTGGTGCGTGTGGATGTACAGAGGTACGCCATCCGCTCTGCGCAAGCGATGGTCTAGCCAAGTCCAAGTCCTGCATTGATTGTCTAACGCCAAAATAATGATTTACAACAAACTACCTTAAAATTCAGTGGCTTGTCTAACAACTACGTGTTATTGGTCACACTGTACAGGTCAAACGGGCGGTTCTGCTCTCAACCGGTCGGTCAAGCAGGGCTCACTGCGGTGTCTGTGGGCATCCCACCTGGGCCCCCTCTCAGGACCTCAGGGACCACAGCTCGGCTGACTCTCCTCTGCTCCACGGGGTCTCTCACCCTCTAACACACGGGCTCAGGCTTCCTCTCACGTGGGGACAAAAATCCAAGGGGAGCTGCTCAGAACGGGCACAGGTCACGGCCACCGTGTCCTAATGGCCAAAGCAACTCACAAGTCCAAAGGGGCGAGGGAAGAAACAGACTCACTGTGTGAGGGGAGGAGCTGCAAGGTCACATGGCCCGGGACACAGGGGGAGGCAGAACACTGCAGCTGACCTTGCAAGTAAGCCACCGAGCAATGTGCCCGCCCCTGGGTCCGTCCACCTGTGCACGTCGGCAGGCCTGGCCTTGTGGGAGGTGCGTGTGCGTGAGAAATAAAAAGCTGTTTTACTGCATAGAGGGCTTCTCTGTCCCCCCAAAAGCCTCTCAGAGGCAGAGCGCCATCCCTAGAGGTAGTGCTACCTGCAAACTCCCGGCAAAGCCCCTGGCCAGACCCCGTGCTTAGCACAGCTGTAGAATGGCTTGACCTCTGCTAACCCTGGCTGTACAGTTTGTGGGACCCCGTGCAAAACAAAAATGCAGAGTCCCTTATTCCAAGATGATTAAAAATTTCAAGAAAGTGACAGCAGGGCATTAAACCAAGCACGAGCCCTGACAAGCATAGGGCCCCGCACACGTCACTCACTCCCGAAGCCAGTCCTGCCTGCCTGACCTGACCCTGGCCATCCCGCCTGGGCAGTGTGACCACCACCCGGCCACGGCTGGGCCCACTTCCCTTCATTCACTCTTTCATTCTTTCATTCATTCATTCAATACAGATGTATGGAGTGTCTACTACACCCAGTGGCTGCTCTGGGTCCTGGGTGGTGGCAGTGCCAGACAAGTCCCTGGCCTCATGGAGCGCCCCTCCCAGAGGGAGAGACGACCCACAAGCAAGATAAATGAGCATATCATATGCCAGGTGCTGAGTCGGGCTGCAGGGAGGAAGCAAAGCAGGAAGAGGCATATGAAATACAGGTCCAGAGCATGGGGAGGGGGCTGGCAAGGAGGTGGGACAAGAGCTAGAGTGGACAGTGAAAGCCTCACCAGGAAGGGGACTTTTGATTAAGGAGCGAAAGGAGGTGAGGGACTGAATAATGCCCAGGGAATTAGGGGTGGAGGGAGATTTCAGGGAACGACTACAGTGCATGCAAAGGCCCTGAGGCAGAGACATGATTGGAGACTTCTCCAAACAGCAGGAGGCCAGAGGAAGGGGGAAGAGACTGGGAGGCAGGTCAGAGGGGGAAGGGGGACAGGGGAGCAGGGTCTTGTTGGTCATGGCAAGAAGTTTGGTTTTTACTCCAAAGAGAAAAGCAAAAAAGCAGGGAAGGGTTTGAAGCAGAGGAATGACCTGGCCTGACTGAGGTTTCAAAAGCACCGGCCTAGCTGCTGAGCGGAGGGTGGTTGGGTGTGGGGTTTGGGGAGGCCAGGGCAGAAGCAGAGAGGCCAGGTGGGGGTCCCCAGCCTTACCCCTCCATGCACCACTCTAGTCCGGGCCCTCTGGCCCAGCAGCAACACCTGTGACTCTGTGTGCCCACAGCATTGCCCCATGTTCCCACAGAGATCACCTGCCTGATGACGTGCCTCTAAGTGCTTCCTGGCATCACCTCCCAAAGCAGCCAGTCCCTTCAAACCCGGCCTCAGATGAGCTTCTGGGAGGACCTGCCGTAAGACGGAAGGATGGCAAGAACGGGCGAGAGGGGGAGGTGGCTGGGGTGTCTCGCAGATAGTGAGAAGGGCTCAGATTCCAGAACACTGGGGAGGGATTTAGACCAACAGGAGATGGGGTCTATAGAGTCAAGGCACCTGCCTTCACCCCTGCCTAGTATATCTTTGTCCTCTTTCCCCCCCCCCAAATAAAACAGGTGCCTGGACTTGAGGGGGTCCAGCCTCCTGGGGACCAGGGTGGGACTGTGGCCTGGACACAGGCCCTGAGTGCCCACAGCCGTCTGCTCGTGTCCAGAGGGAAGGTGGGGGCTGAGGCTCCGGAGTTAATGAGGTCCTGGGCTGGAGCGCACCCCGCTGAAAATGACAAACGAACAGCATTACAGACCGTTCCCACAATTACTATCAGTTGACTGCAATATAAATATGCAAATTCCTTGGGCTTGAACTTTAACACCCTCTATAGAGACCATTCATCTCTTTAAAGTATTAATTTAAGTTGTAAAAGGGCCCATACATCACCGCTTGTCATTTTGAAAACAAATATTAATCAATTTTACCCTCGGAATTGCCAGGGCGGACGGGAGGCGGCCCCCACTACCTCCGAATGGGCAGGCAGGCCGTGGCGAGAGATTTACATATTCATCCCAGCTTAAGGAAGCCCGCGATAATGCGAGTACAACCCGCAACGTGGGCCCGCAGACCTTATCGATGCGCCCCCGCATCGCGCCGCCATGCAAATGAGGCGGCGTGCTATCTGGATAACCTTGAACGCAGGACAGCAGGCAGAGGCTGCTCCCAGCCTCGCTCCTCCCGGAAATGACAGAGTATTGCAAAGGGCTGGGCTGGGTTGGCCTTCTCCGAAGAGAGCCAGGAACAGCCCTGGCCGGCGGGGTCCTGAGCAGAACCCACCAGCGACTAAGTTTTCTTTCCCTCCAGACTTAAGAAGGAGGAACAGGGGGAGAGAGGCGGGGCTGGGGTTCAAACACGGACACCTCAGCCCCCCCTGCCCCGGTGTGTTTGCTAGAGTTGATTTAGCATTTTTGAGCCTCAGTTACATCACCTGGGAAATGGACCTGGAGACTGAAGTTACAGACCGACAGAGATTGGAGATTATCTACAACAAGCACCTGGCACAGAAGTGGGTACACAGTGAGGGCTCAGGCTGCACCATTGACAAGTGTTATTCTTGGTTATTATCCCTCCTGACCATTCCCTCCCCCCGCCCCCTCCACGCCGCCTTCCATTTCTCCATCCCTGCGTTTGAAGCAGGTTTAGATGGACAGGAGCCCTCCTGCCCCCCACCCACCAGCGTCCACGCCCAGTCTAACCACATCTCCTACCACCTGCCTGAATATCTGTCACTTCTTTACAAAAGGACAGGGACTCCACAACATCTCTGAAATTAAGTGCAAGCCAGGTGAAAGGTGAGTGGCCCCCGGCCCACAAGGCTCTGACCACCCCGCTTCCTCCAGGAAGACAAGGCCGGCCTCCAGTCTGCCTGCTGAGGTGAGGCTCACAGGAACCCTGTGGACCTGGTCAGCACCATGCTGCTGCTGTTCCCTGGCCAGGCCGGCAGAGGGCACATTGCACCTGGACAGGTACCGGAGACCCGGAGCCTTCCCGCCCAGGCCGCCTCTGCGGGCACCCACTGCATGCACACACAGGCGTGCGCACAAAGAACATGCACTGTCTGGCCAAACCACACATCACACCCCAGAAAATCCCTTCTCTTTCATCCGCCCACCTGCAAGGCTGGGTCAGTGCTTCCCTAGTGGCCTCGTGGGACAGAACTGCATAGCCGAGGTAGAGGTCTGGGGACTGTTACACTGACCAGTGACCATATCACCCTCCACCTTCAGGGAACATGGGGTGTCAGCCAACACCAAACATTTGCTGGGGCGGCCACCTGTCCCGGCTCAGGTAAGAAACGGGAGCCATCCCCAACAGGAAACACTCCCTCTCCCCCCCCCCCCCGCCCCCGTGCTAGTGCAAGAGAATTATCACTTCAGATCTCAGCAGGATTTGTCTCACTCAGATACAGTGAGACACCCCCATTTCACAGGTCTATCTGAGCCCCTCCAAGCATGTACACAGGCATGATGAACCACACGTAAGTGTGTACACATCCATGTACTGAACCACCTGCATGCGCACACCTGTACAGTGAACCACAGGTGTGTATATGCATTCACACAGGTGCTGGGCCCCATGTAAATGTGTATGTGATAGGTCACTTCGAAGCAACGCACATGCTCAGGTGTGTGTTGAGCCACAGGTAAGTGTGTGCACAGGTGTATATGTTGGTCTGTGAGTATACGTGCAAAAAATGACAACCAAAGACAATGATAGGAAACAAGTTAAGCAGTTAGTGGCCAAAAAGTAAGAAAAAGAAAAATCCATGTTCAAATATCCTACATTCAAAGTTTTAATTCATCAAACTTTTATCCCACAAATATTTATTAAGGATCAAAGTTCCAGGTCAATGTCCTGTCCGGAGGCCCAGGTGCCAGGAGCTTCCCTGCAGTCCAGTGAGCCCAAGGCCCAGCGCCGGCTCTGAGTGACAGGGCGCTCCCAGAGAGTCAGGAAAGCCCAAGCCAAGTCACTGGCTTCTGCCCCCGCCACTCAGACATTAACGTGGTCATTTCCTGGAACCTCAAGGAACCCTGAGATTTTCACCATACAAGTGGAAATTTTCAGAAAACGGGTGATTTAGAATGAAAAAGAAACAGCTTAGCTTTTCTCTCCCAAATGGAACATGGAAATACGTCGGCCTTTGGGAGGACCTCTACCTTGAGACACAAACCCCATCCCCACTCCGGCCCAAGTCCTCGGAGGTAAATGGCCCTATCGGCTGAACAACGGGGAAGGTGACCTTGGGCAGGCCACTTCCTGCGCCTCCACACCCTCACGGTACACTGGGATTACACCAGCGGCTGTCCTGTAGCATCGTGGTGAGGCTGCAACCTGCCCAAAACCATCCCTGGGCCGTGCCCAACACTCCAGGCTATTCACTGTCATTAATCATCATCACCATCATAACTGATCAAAGCCAACCAACATCTTATGTTATCAACAGAATGGGTTTGTTTGTTTTTTTAATGTTCCTCATTCAGTGCCAACACTGACAATTAAAACAGTTGACATAAAAATTCAGAATTCTGGTTTCTCTCCCAAAACCCAGCCCTCTGGGGCTGCAGACCTGCATTTAGTCATGGCAGCATTGGGCTGCAGGTGAGTGGGGCATGGTGTCCTCCAGTTTGCCACAGTCCCCACCCAGCCCACTTGCTCATCTCTGTCACTGCCTGGCCCCAGCATGAATCTGAGTGTGAGAACCTTCACATCCTACTCAAGCCCCCTCATTAAACAGAGATGGTAAGACTGAAGCCACAACTGGGCCCCAGCAGCCAAGGGCTCCCAACACCCCACTCAGAACCGTTTTCCCTTCCCCTACTGAATTCTTCTGGGGCCAGAAGACCAGAGGGAGGCTAAAGTCTCAGCTCCCATTTCTCCAAGCTCTAAGAGACCGATTTCCTCCCTGACTAAGGTCTCATGGGATTTGCAGAGATGGGTGAGGACGTGGTTTCGGGCAGGGTGGGCCGGGCTGTTGCAGGCACGGGGCACGTCCGCTGTCGGGTGCGGCGTGGCGGCCTCCCTTTCGCGTGCTCTCACACCTAACGTATTACCAAGATTACGGCAAAGTAGATCTATTAGACTGTTACACCAGGGAGATCTCGGCCGCAACCATAAAGCCAATGGAGTTATGACAGCGGAGCCCAGGAGGAATCAGAGCTGAGTAAACCCTGTCGAGGCTGCTGACAAATGGTGATAAAGTGACCGGCGGAGCCGGCGCTCAGTGGAAATTGACAAGGTGAGCCTCCCCACCTAATGAACAGATGCAACCCCTGCTCCCAATGAAAAGCTCAGGAGTTTAATCTCGATAGGCATCAAAATAAATTTGCTCCCGTGATTAGGAAGGACAGGGACATGTGGGCAGGGGGCATGGCTTTCACAGAAGAGATGCCAGAGTGTGGGGTGGGGTGCGGTGGGGTGGGGTGGGGCGGGGTGGGATCCAGCAAAGGGACCAGCTTGCCCATAGACAGCACCCCAACTGCACCTGCCGCAATATACCTCCACTGTCCACCCGACCTGCTCCCGCCCGGAACAGAAACGGGGTCTCGGAGACCCCAACCGCTCAGAGCGCAGTTGTCTCCACGAGTCCTATTCAGCGTGCGGGGCTCCAGAGTCTGGTAAAGCAACCTCAGGAAGGAGACAGTCCCAGCCTGCTAGATGAGACACTTAAGAGGAACAAGGCGGGCGTGTGTGTTTGGGGGGGTGTCCTGGGGGGGGCACACTCCGCCCCCCACTAGCCCTCGGAATACAATGCACCAGCTGCACATTAATAAATATGTAATGTTTGATTAGAAATATGTATAGTATTTTTCCCCCTCCCCGAAAGCCGGCTGGCCCTGCGGCGGCAGACGGGATCTGGCCGGCGCTGACGGGTTTCTTTCTCGCTCGCTTTGAAAATACAAACTCGCCTGTTTTCCTGTCCCAGCTGTTTCCCATTGTTGCTGTTTATCAGCTTGAAGGATGAACAGTGGAATAAAAAAAAAAAAAATTAAAAAAAAAAACCCACGGCTGCATTTCAAATGTGCCAGTCCGTCACGCCATTGTTCGAAGAAGAAAGCCGCATTGTCTGTGCTGGCAAACTTCTTCTTGGTGAATGTCCAGGTTTTAAGAAAAGCTATTCAGCTGTGCAATTTGTTTAATACATGCCGAGAAAAGCATATAAAACCACACGTTTTTCTAGGGATGGAGGGGATTAAAAATGGGGGAGAGAAGAATTTGGAGGAAGTTCTCCAACTTGCCCCGTACTGGCCTCGGGTCCCCCGCGCTGCCCAAGACGCGGCTTCCTGTCAGAATGTTCGCGGGAGGCACGCGGGCCAGGCGGCGGCCGCACTCAGGGCGGGCTCGCGGGGCGGTGGCAGAAAGCCCGGGGGCGTGTCATCTACAACCCCGTCTCCCCACGAGTCACCCCGACGCCCCTTTGAATGGCTTCTGTGTTCTGGAAGTGAGGTGAGGACTCAGCCAGCAATGGCCACGCACGCGGGCGTACCTGGGAAGCCCCACCGAGAGCTGTCTACCGATGTAAAACAACAGAGAGGAGACGGTTGGTTCTACAGGGAAGGCTAGTGAGGCCCCAAGTAGGTAAGGCCCTGTGACCACAGCTCAGCTGGATAGAGCCTGTCTGGTGGGCGCATAGGGGCACCCTGGGTGCCCCCCACAGGCACCTGCCGGACTGGGGGCAAGCGGGGTCTGCGGCTGTCTGGCGGAGAGGACCCCCTCAGCCCCAACAGAAATGCCATGTGCAAGGCATGGTCTTCGGCTCGGGGTCAACCTGAACAGGTTACCTTCCCAGGGAACCGGTCCTGGGGGGCTCTCATGTGGAAGCCGGCTGCCAGGGATGAGAGAGTCATTAGAGCGTCCAGGAGGACGACCCCTGTGTCCCTTTGAGACCCACTGTCTATGAAACTGTCCCTAAGATGGTGACGACAAATACCAGACTCTTATCTATGAGAGGTGGGAAGACAGAAAATTGGATGCTTTATCCAAGAAATTAAGGGGACACCATAAATTGCAGACAAGGGCCTCAAAGCGGGGTGGGAATGAGGGTCAGTGTCACCGGTTAGCCAGAGGGTGACATCATCACCCATCGCAGTGTCCCCTTCTCCACCAGACTGGACCTCAGCTCTGTTTTCCTCTGGTTGAAAGGGATGGTGCAGCCGTGAGGACCATTAAACCCAGTCCACTGCAGTGTCCCCGCATTTTCGAACATGTCACGCCACGCCCTGTGTTGTTCACAGCCACCCCGTGAGGTCGATGTCACCTTTACCTTTGACCAGGAGAGCAGGAGAGCCCGCGGGGGGGAGGGTGTGGTGTCCCGCAGCTTCCAAAGCTTCCTGGTGGTGGTGTGAGGTCTCGAACCCAGGCCTTCTGAGTCCTGGTCCACCTGGGTCTGTAAAGAGAATCACAGGTGGGAAGGGTTAACCAAAGCCTGCCCAAATTCTCCAGCTTCCAAAGGAGCAGAGTGGCCGAGGACTGAGCCAGGGCGGCCCCTGGGGGCTGGACACCTGCTCCGAGGGCTGGTCCCCAGTCTGAGGCAGGAAGCTAGCTCCTGACAGCTCCCTCCCACGCTCTGCAGGGGGCTGATCTCAAACGTTCACCCCTCTCCTGGGCCCCTTGGCTCCTCACCTTCAACCCTCTCCCATTCTCTCTCCCCACGACAGCCTCACATCCTGTCATCACGAGGACACAGAAGGACCAAGCAAGCACACGGTTGGTGCTCACAGCCAGCCCTGCGCACGCAGCACCGCCCGGGCCTGCTCTCGACCCCGGCTGCCCGTCTGACGCCGTGCCCACCGGCGGCCTCTGAGCCCAGCCCCTCGTGCTCCCCCAGGGACCACCCTGCATCAGTTAGCACCTCTTCTCTGGACCTCCAACTTTCCCCGCTCTGCCGGCCCACACGTCACCCTGGGACCAGGATATGATCTTCCATGACTTAAGAGAGACAGACACAAATACAGGGCTGGCGGGCACAACCCGGGTGCTCCTCTCTCCTCGCTGTCCTGCCCCGGTTCCCAGAAAAGAGAAGCCATACTTAAGAGAACCACAAGAACCTGTCCACGGTTCTTGGAAGATGGGATGGGGTTGGGAAGAGACCACGCTGAAAACCCCCCCAGAGCCAGAGCTACTGGGGAAGGAAGACCCTAAGCAACCTGTGCTCGGAGGACACAAATCCAGGGCACAGAAATTAGTATGATAACTGTGTCCCCGTCGGTCTTTATTCGGCGATGGAGCCCACTGCCCCTCCCCCCCCCCCCCCCCGTGCCCCAGACAGGCGGCTGCAGCGGCATTTGGGGTCGAAGCCCAAGCAGCGCCTGCTAAAGACAGCGAGCCCACCTCGTCGGTCAGCGTCACTTCCGAGCTGCCACGTGGAGCTGCCCGCACCTTCTCGGAGAAGCTGGGAGCCTTCCTCCACTTCCTTCCTTCCTTCCCAGCCCGAGGACGCCTGACCCCACGGAAGCACAATCCCAGAAACCTTCCAGGCTCCTCGTTCACAGTGAAAACGAAAGGTGGACAGCGCCTGGGGATAAACCCACCCAGAAATGTTCAGGACCCCTGAGAAGAAATCTATAAACCTTTGCGGGGGTGGGGGGGGGCCATAAGAGACCTGAAGAAATGTAGACCCCGGCCGAAACCACTCGGTGTTGGAAAGTGTCCCACCTCCTCAAGTTCCACTGTAAATTCACCACCATCCCAACCTCTGTCCCGACAGGTGTTTTTGTGGAACTGAATAAGCCAAAGCTACATTTCCTTGGAAAGGGAGAAATGCAAGAGAATGGCCAGAAAGATTTGGAGAAGAATAATTGTTTGGGCACTCGTTCTACCAAATATTAAGACAGACCCTAAGGTCTTTTTAAACATGTGGGATGGATAGGATTGGGTCAAGAAACCAAAGAAAGTCCAGAAACATGGATGTAGAGAAAATCAGGGACGTGGCAGATTTTTCCAGTAGGTACATGAGATTGTCACAGCTGCCTCTCTACTTGGGGAGGAAAAAAAAGAAAAAGTCAGATCCCTACCTCACATCACAAATAAAAACAAATTCCATGGGATTAAGAAGCTCACTACTACAGATAAATCTAGAAGAGGATTAGGACAGACTGCGTGTTGTATATATTTGACGTGAATCGTAACGATGCGGTTTCAAAATCAGGTAACATAAAAATAACAGTGTCTGCTTGTTACAGACAGAATTTGAAATCCCTCCCAACAGTAAAACAACTCATTAAGAATTGTGTCACATCAAAACTAGTAGGTGAAGTGAGCTGAAGTTATATTTCTAGCCCGACACGATGAGACCTCTTCAGCTGGGGAAGGCAAGGACCCACCGTCTGTGGTCGGTCACGCCTGAGATCCCAGGGAGGACCCTCCCGTCTTACAAGCCTCGCGGGAGGCCGCTGGGATCGTGTTCTCACAAGGGGGCGCGGGGCTGCCTCTGCAGACCCAGAGGAGTCGAAGTCCTCGGGGTAGCATGTTCTCAGATGACTGTGTCCCAAGTTTCAGAGTCCTACCCTTTCCTCAGCAGGGTCCGGGCTCAGCATTGAGATTTCTCTTCCCATCCCTCCCCGGTGGTCAGCTCTGTCTGCCGGCAGCTGCAGGAGGCGAGGGGCTCTGGGCTGCTACCCGGGGACTCCAGCTCTCTTGGCTTGTGTCACCTGAGCCTGCCTTTCCCTCTTTGTGAAGCACCCCGTTCCACGGACTTTCTAAATTCTCTTTTGCCCATAGCTCCCAGGCATCAGAGCTCCTGCATAAATAAGGCAGCGCCCCTCCCACCTGCACGCCACGCCACAGGTGTACCACAGGTGGAAGTCTCAGCAACTGCGCATGCCTCGGGCGACTCGCCGCTGGCACCGGTGACGGGGTCGTCATTCTAGCCCACGAGCGACTTCAGGGTCCCACCCCTTGTCTCTGTGTCCTAGGACCACTCCTGGGACCAGGCCAGGTTCTCCGGAGCCCAGTGAGACAAGGATTTAGAAGCACGTGGTTAACCGGAAGGGTTCTCATCAGAAAGGAGCCTGGAAGGGAGGGGATTGGACAAGATACAAGAGGAGAAAGTGCAGGGCAAGGAGGTCGCCTCAGTCAAGTCCAGTCTGATCTGAGCCACCGTGAAGGTCGAAGGTCGGGAGCTCTGGAGCGTAAATCACACGGCAGCTGACACCCTGGAAGCCAGAGGCTCTTGTCCCCCCTGGCCAGCCAGGCACTGGCTGCAGGCTGGGGTTGGACTTCCAGGTCACATAGCACCTCCCAACAGCTGAGGGCAATTCTCCAGAGAAGGGGCAGCTGGGGGCTGTTACCAGCCCACCCCCACCCCCACCTTGGCTGCCAGAGCCCAGAAAGGGACTCTGGGAGGGAACAGCATCCTAAAGTTCACATACAATTAAAACCTGGCATAGGCCCTGGCTGGTTGGCTCAGTGGTAGAGCATCAGCCTGGCATGCAGGAGTCCCGGGTTCGATTCCTGGCCAGGGTGCACAGGAGAAATGCCCATCTGCTTCTCCACCCCTCCCCCTCTCCTTCCTCTCTGTCTCTCTCTTCCCCTCCCGCAGCCAAGACTCCATTGGAGCAAAGTTGGCCCGGGCGCTGAGGATGGCTCCTTGGCCTCTGCCTCAGGCGCTAGAGTGGCTCTGGCCGCAACAGAGCGACGCCCCGGATGGGCAGAGCATCGCCCCCTGGTGGGCATGCTGGGTGGATCCCGGTCGGGCGCATGCGGGAGTCTGTCTGACTGCCTCCTCGTTTCCAACTTCAGAAAAATACAAAAACAAAACAAAAACCTGGCATAAATCAAGACTAATTGTTTCAAGAGATGGTATACCTTGTGTTTTGGGAACACACAACTTGATAACAACAGTGAATCTTTTTCCAGCAGTTTTCTGACATTTTTTTCAGAACACGTACTCCTAAACTAACAGCCCGTGACAGTGGTTGTGCTGTCTTCTTCAAAATAAAGTTACCCCTCCTCTCTCTGGCCTGGACTGATGGTTTATGGGTGTGTGTGAACACACACACACTCTAGCACTACTATCACCCTTTCATAAATGCCCAGATGGTGTTGGTAAAAGATTAAAACAAACAAACAATAAATAAAGATTAAAATATATTTCGAGTCATAGATGAGTAAGGACATGAGTCACCAATGTCACTGAACTGGAGGTCCTAGCCAGTGTAACAGGAAATACAATAGATCTAAGGAAAATAATAGAAATAAGAAATATATACTGGAAATGAATAAATAAAAAAGAAATGGTCTTTGTTCACAGTCACTGCAATCATCTACTTAAGAAAAAAATCTACCATAGATTTCTTTCCACCATAGTATCTACGGAAAGGTGATTAGAACTAATGCGTGAGTTTAGCACAGTCACAGGATGCCAGATTAATATGGGAAAATCAATTCTATTTCTATGTGCTGGAAATAAACAAAACTGGAAATTAGAACTTGAAAATGCCATTAACAATAGCATCAAAAAAAAATATGAAATAGTTACAGATAACCCTAGCTATATATGTGCAGGATTTACATGCTGAAAACAATTAAAAAAAAAAACATTGCTGAAAGGAAAAAAAAAAAGTGTATAACCCAAAATAATTGCAGAGACAGACCATGTCCATAGCTCAGAAGACTCGATGTTGTTACAAGGGCGGTCCTCCTCAGCTATCCTTATACAGTCAATTCAGTTCCAATCGAAACTCCAACAGGCTTTTTTGTGGGAATCGTCAAGCTGAGTCTAAGCACGCTAAATTTGTATGGAAAACGAAGGACCTAGAATAGCCTAAACACTGTTGAAAGAGAAGAGCAAATTATGGAGGAATCATACTAATCACAGACTGAGGATGAAATCTATCCACCGTAACCACGACGGGGTGGTATTTGCATCATGACAGTCAGATAGATCAATGGAACAGAACAAAGAGTCCAGAAATAGACCCACACCCGAGGATCGATTTTTATTTTTGCCAAGTGCCCAGGTAATTGAATGGGGAAATGATATTTTCAATAAGGTGCTAGAAAGTTGGGCATTCACTTCAAAAGAGACAAAACCTCAACTCTTATTTTGTATGATATGCAAAAAGAAAATAACTAGAAATGGGTTATAAACCTAAATGATTGAGGTAAGAAGATAAAACTTCTAGAAGAAAATGGGAGATCTGTTTGCTATCTAGGCTTAAACATATGATTTTTAGATAGAAAATGAAAAGCTTACCCCATAATAGAAATAATTGGGTCCCCTCAAAATTAGAAACTGTTCTTCAAAAGACATTGTTAAGAAAATGAAAAAGCCACAAATTAAGAGCAAATATTTGCAAAACACAGCTGAGGAAGGTATGCATTTTCAATGGAGGTGATGTTGCCCTCAAGGGGACAAACATTCATTCTTGGGGGACTAAAAAAACATCTTACATATGACATTCAAGTGTGTCCCTCCGAAGAGCCACAAGACATAAACAGATACACAGTATATTCATAGTATTAAATGTCATGGGCGGGGGACAGGGGACATTAGGGGAAAAAAGCCTAACAAGGCTCCTTGGCAGTTGGTTGAGCAACACCAGATAAAATTCTCGTATCTAAAATATATAAAGAACTCCCTCACAACTCAATGTGAAGACAAGGAATTCCATTTTAAGATAAGAAAAGAATCTGAACGACACTAAGGAAGGTGGACGGATGGCCAATAAGCGGGGAAGAAGGTGATCAACACTATTGGTTCTTAAAGAACCGCCGATGAAAGCCACCATGGGGTGTCACTACACTCCTCCCAGCGTGGCCACAGAGAAGACGATGGAGGGTCCAGGGGGTGGTGAGAACATGACACTCTCTTGGAAAACATTTAGCCGGTCTTTTGAAAAAAAAGTCACAGGTGCCCTTACCTTCTGACTCAGCCATTCCACCGCTAGGTGGTGACCCAAGAGACATGAAAACATACGTCCACAGAAGGTCCCGTCGGCATGTGTTTTGTGGCAGCCATATTTCTATTGGCCCAAACTGGAAAAACCCCAAAACTCTATTAACCAATGAATGGATGGGATGGGATACTGCTTAGCAATCAAAAGAATGAACCATTCCTGTGTGCAACAATATGAATAATCATGGTAAGTGGAAAAAAAAGCCAGACCCATTTGTATTACATTTGTAGGATAGTCGAGAAAAGGCAAAATTGTAAGAACAGACATCAAATCAGTTGTGGCCCGAGAGACTAGGGGTTTCGGGGAGCGAACTGAGTGCAACAGAGCAGGGGGGAGTTTGGGGGGCTGCAGGGAACGTCCTCTACCCTGACTGCAGTTGTTACAGAACTGTATTGTCAGATCTCATTGAACGCTGCGCTCTTCAGAGTGGTTTCACTGTATGTAAATTATTCCTCAGTCAACCTGGCAAAAACGTAAAATGTAAGGCACTCCCCGTACACGCCAAGCACTGAGCGGACGCTGTTCTTACGAAGTTTACAGTCACCAGGAGGTGGGTTCTGCACGGTTCCCACGCCAGAGCTGGACTCCACGGCGAGGGGACCGGGGGGGGGGGGGGGGACGCAGAAGGCCAGTCAGTGCAGCCGGCCTCCCGAGCACCTCTGCTGACCCACTCATCCGAGTCACTTGGGGTAACTGTGGCCACCGCTGAGCTGCTGCCCCCTGCGTCTCCTTCCTCATAGTGTGGTCCCCAGGCCAGCAGCGTCAACACTGCACGAGACCACAGAATCTCATGCCCTGGCTCCGGCCCCGGGGCCCGAACCTGCGCTGTAAGCAGCCCCCCTCCGCCCCACACAATCCCTGTGCCCGCGCCAGCTTGAGGAGCGCCGGTCTAGTTCCGCTCACTTCCGCCGCCGCCGCCCCTCAGCTCGCGGTGAGTGGTGACTGAGGCTCAGTGGCGTCTGTTCTCAACTCCACAGAGGCCGGTCTGCCCGTGCTATGAGGTCAGTAGAAGTTAACCCGCGAAGGAGGAGCGGGGAGCGGGGAAAGAAGTTGGCAAGTCATTTGAACAGATACCATGCCACACTGCATGCTGGTCACTTGCTTTGGATAAACATTGCCGTGGAAACGGGTGTGGGCGAGGCAATGAAGAGGAAGAAGAGGGAAGTTTAGAAATCGAGGTTTATGTATTCAGGTTACTTGACGGACGGAGTCTTTAAGTTCTCACTGCCCCTTTGGAAAACCGACCCTCCCTCCGGCATGGATGCGATTGACCAAAAGAACAGGAAGCTGGGCTGTAACCACGGGAGGATCGCCCCGCCCACCTCTTCCCCGGAGAAGATTCGCTGGTGGAATTTCAGACTCTGTGGCTGAAACCGTTTGTACTCAGGTACCAAGGGCTCCCACCCAGCCAGGCTTGGGCAGTCCAGCGCCCCCACCCCCGTCCCAGACCTGAGTAAAGTAACAGGGCTTCTCCCCCAAAACTTGCGACCTGGCGTGGGAGCCAGACGGTCATCAGATAGTCACACGGATGTAAAAGGATAGCTGGGACCGGTACCTGTGTTGTCCAGAAAGCCCATACCTGGGGGATGTGATGGAGGCTGGGGGTGTTCAGGGAAGGCTTCCCGGAGGCAGTGATGCCCGAGCAAAACCTGAGGGGTGATGATGGGGTGAGTGGGAAGTGTGGGGGTGTAGGGTGGCCCCCTGGGCCCGGTGAGCTCTGGGGAGTGGGCATGTGAGACGCTGAGAAGCCCTGTGCTGAGGCAGGGGAAAGGGGAAGCCATCAGGAAGTGAGAGCCCGCTCTGGAACATTCTGCCCCCTACCCACCCCAGCTGCCAGAAAGGAGTCCCCATGCTCCCTATTCATTACCTGACATAACTAATTGCCTGGTGACATTTCCCATATTATAGACAAATGTGAAGTATGGGCCCAGCTGTTCCCCTTCTCGTCACCGGGAATCGGTTGATAAATATGTTTATTTGAGGTCAGCCTGGCCTCATCCATTAGAAATATTGTTTTTCTAAACATTACATTGATTTAATTTAACTCTAATCAATTTAAAATGGTTCTGACAATTAACAAAAGCTTCAAATATGACCTTAAAGTAATAGGATTCATTAGCTATGTTTAGGATTAAACTTACCCTAATAGGGCAATTTTTCTTCCGAGGGTATTTGGTAAGCGACTAGTGGTCAGTCAAAATGAAATCAATTATTATAAATTATACAGTTAAAGTTGATTATGTATCCCCCTGCTAATTTGTATAAATAAGGTTCTCTGACAATGGGAGTAATTTATTAATAACTATCTCTGCCCCAGCCCGGTATCACCCTTCATGTAACAGCTGCCAGGGCATCTGTAACCCATGAAGTATTCTTTTCCAGGCCTGCTCTCAATGTATGCTAATTACACCCATAATTAATTGGAACAGTTATAGTTAAAGACACAATGCTGGCGCCCTTTGCCCTATTATTCATGACAGTCAACTCATTCGAAAGGCAGTCCGATCAAAAATTCATATGCTAGCTCGGGCTCCCGGGAAGACAGGCGGTCCCCACTGCGGAGGGTCCTCGTCGGTGACAGCCGGTGGCTGGGGAGAGGGGTGTGGTGGTGGCCAACTTCGGGCCTCCAGAGTTTCTGGGTGTCCAGCCCCGCCACCACCGGGCATTGCCCTGCCCGTCCCGAAGGAATACAGGGACCAGGAGGGACAGAACGTCTAGGTCAGAGCTCACAGACAGGCGGCCCAGACAGCTACAAGCAACAAACCGACAGAACTCCATTCCTGCCGGAATTTTACAATTTGAGAGATCTCATGTCTCTTGGAGTACGTCCGAGGTTGAAATGCCAGGACACGCAGGCCCGGCCTCTCCCTCTGCCTTTGCCTTTGCCACACCAACCCTTTTCTTTTCCTTCTGTCACCTTCCCGGCCCGGAGAGCCACGTGACCTTGGGAGCCGTGGTCTGGGGCACCTGCTCGTGTTGCAAGTGGAGAAAGGGAGGCCCAGAGACAGACGGTCTCGCCTACGAGCATCACACGACCAGGCTCCAGGCCGCCCCAGTGTGGCTGGTGTCACCGAGGATGGAGGTGGACTTGGGATCCCGAGGGGAGGTGACCCGTCCCTGAGTGGACACTCTCTCTACGGACAGTGTGAGTGGACCCATGCTGGAGGCTCACAGGGTCCTGAAATGTGGGATGAGGTTGGGCCAACGTGACGGCGTCAGATGTCTGCTGTTGGGACAGCAGGCTGAGTCTTGCTAATCCCCGATTTTCAGGTGGGGCTGGAAAGGGTTGGGGAGAGTCTCCCCTAAACCCCCACGTGGGCCAGGCAGAAGAGTCCTGATGACCAAAAGATCACAGGCACAGAAGAGCCTTCGGCTCGGAAATGCTGGAAACATGACCTCGTGTCCACCACGGGGTCTTCCCGTGAACACGGGAGGCCCCCCGTTGCAGAGGGGACTGGATGACATGGCCTCGGCCTTCTGGTGGCCCCACCAGCCGAGCCCACAGGGAAGTATACAGCATGGTGGAAGTCCTGGGATATTGAGGCGCTGCTCAGGTTGGAGATGAGGGCACCCCAAGCCCAGGGTCCCCACCACACTTTGATGCGGTGACACTCCGGTTGCTTCACCCTCCGAGGGGCCAGCTGCGGTTCGTTCTGTCCCTGGGGTCGGGGAAGCCCCTGATCTCTGGGCTTCCAGCCTGCCTTCCCCTGTCCCGGACACAGTCTCCTCTCTCCCCAGAAACGCCAGGAGGTGGGTGTCGTCTTCCTACAGAACTGGTAGAAATACCCCCGGGTCTTTCTCATTCTAAACGGCCTCCCAAAATGCCAGTCTACACTCCCAACCGCCCTCCCCATCCCGGCATTTGACCGACGGCTCACAAACACCCTGACACCCACGGCCTCCTCAAGGCCCCTGGCCTTCCGCCCTCCCCGCACTCCTGTCGGCCAGTCAACCGTGGGTTTCAGTGGGGATCAGACCAACAAGGGAAAAACTAGAAACGTAAAAATCACTTGCACTCACTGCATCTTATGTAGTCACCGTGCGCCCTCACTGCTAACAAAATTTTCCAGGCACTCATACGAATCTTTTTATAAACAAAATCCGATCTAACGGGATGCCTAAGTGTTGATATATCACCCTTTTCACCGTACATATGAGGGACCTGAGCTCATGTCCTTAACAATGAGGTTCTAGAAGAACCTTCAGCGGCGGTAGAGAACAGGGTCCCGCTGCCCCAGGGGTCGGTCGGAGTCCTGCCCGGGGGCGTTTCTCCCGCTCAGCTCCACCATCAGCCAAGCTGCCTGCCGCCATACAGCTACTCTCGGGCACCCTGTGATCATCGCGTCCTCAGGAAAATGTCCCCAGCAATAGACCTGCCGGGTTTAAGGCACATAAAGCGCGAAGGCTTCAGAACAATAAGGCCACGTGGATTGGACACCTGCACACTCTCCATCGGCGTGTAACTGTTCAGGGCCAGGGAGTGTGCACTGAAGAACCGAACAAGAGAAGTCGGCAGGTCAAGGGGGGGCTCTGCACTCCGCAGACCCCCTGAATGCCACCCCGATGGGCCACGTGGGGAGGTGGTCGGAAAGCAGGGGGGTCCCTGAATGCCATCCCACAGGGCCACGTGGGGAGGTGGTTGGAAAGCAGGGGGGTCCCTGAATGCCACCCCACAGGGCCACGTGGGGAGGTAGTCAGAAAGCAGGGGGGTCTCTGGACAGGAAGGGGGAGACTACAGTCTAATTCTTTAGCAGTAGGGATGGAGAAACCAAGGCTCAGGGAGGCCACCCAGGAAGGTAATGACCTCCAGTTCCGGTATATTTTTCAATACCGCCCTGGGCTCTCTTTAAAGTGAGCCCTGCTCAGGAGGAATGACCGAGGTTGCGGCCTGAGCCTCGGGATGGACATGAACTGGCCCTTACCCACCTGCCCAGAGGGGCAGGGGCAGGGCTGGGGGGGGAGGGGGGAGCACTGGGGAGACCAGATGGCCGCAGCAGTGACCAGTGTGAGCACCTGCGATGTAGGCTCTGGGTCTGTTATCACAATCCACACCACAGAGTGAGCGCAGATCACATAGCAGTGGCAGCTATGACTTCGTAAAATGTTCCGGCCCCAAGTCACATCAAAAGTGGTTTATGTCAGCCGGAGCCCAACACGCAAGCTCTCCTGGATTTTGCTGAAAGATTAAAAAAAAAGAAAGTCTTTTCCACAATGGCAGGATCTATGCCAGGGGTCCCCAAACTTTTTACACTGGGGGCCAGTTCACTGTCCCTCAGACAGTTGGAGGGCCGGAGTATAAAAAAAAACTATGAACAAATCCCTATGCACACTGCACATATCTTATTTTTAAGTAAAAAAACAAAACGGGAACAAATACAATATTTAAAATAAAGAACAAGTAAATTTAAATCAACAAACTGACCAGTATTTCAATGGGAACTATGCTCCTCTCACTGACCACCAATGAAAGAGGTGCCCCTTCCAGAAGTGCAGCGGGGGCCGGATAAATGGCCTCAGGGGGCCACATGCGGTCCGCAGGCCGTAGTTTGGGGACCCCTGGTCTATGCAGTGGTCCCCAACCTTTTCTGGGCCATGGACCGGTTTAATGTGAGAAAATATTTTCACAGACCGGCCTTTAGGGTGGGACGGATCAATGTATCACATGACCGAGACAAGTGTCAAGAGTGAGCCTTAGACGGATGTAACAGAGGGAATCTGGTCATTTTTAAAAAATAAAACATCGTTCAGACTTAAATATAAATAAAACGGAAAAATGTAAGTTATTTATTCTTTCTCTGCGGACCAGTACTGGTCCATGCCCGGGGGTTGGGGACCACTGACTAGGGTAGGGGCTCTCAGACTTCAGCCTGTATAAGAGCCACGGGGGGTTTTAACAGGCAATGCCAGGGCCCCTCTGAGAGCGTGATCTTGTGCATTCGGGAGAGGGGTGCCCCGAGCAGGCATCCTGGAGCTCACCCCCCCATGACTCGGATGCACGTGGCCCCAAGACGGCTCTTCAGGCAACACTGACCAGAGTGCAGGTGCTTTTCCTCCTGACACCCTGACAACTTAAGCTGTAGAAATTAGCACAGTAGCCACCGAGCTCACACTGGCGGTCGGTCCCCACACCCCATAGAAGAATATCTCTGCTGAAGGGGTTTGGCGTCAGGATCCTAATTCCTTGCCCGCTTTCTTCCCATAAAGCTGTGGACTTGGAATGCGCGCCCCTGCCGAGCCCCGGGAAGCCGGCCTCCCGCCCGCCCTGCCAGCATCCGCCCAGTAGATGGCGCTAACTCGTCTTAAACACCCTGCGTAAAAGGAGCCCGCAAGGCAGGCGGAGAGAGAGGCAGAGAACAGGCCCAACGGGGACTGGCGGGAGGCGGGGGTGCACTCACAAGCAGAAACGTCCAACATTGACCAGCTGTCCTAAAACGACACAGAGGAAGCTTCAACTCTCCTGGATGTACTTTATAATCTGCTGTGTAGCCCTAATTGCCGCACTTGCGTTCAAAAATCACCTGCTGGTTCCCAAACCAGGGGGATCTGGCAGCTGGGAGCAGCTGGGAGCCAAGAGCTGAGACACTGACGTTGCCATAACCTCTGATGACCACAAGATGGCGATGCTGCGCCACAAGGAAGGGAGGCATAAAAGAAAAATAAATAAATTGTCAAAAGCAATCTAAAGACGAGAGTAGGACCTGAAAATAAGATCGGTGGAGAGAAACATGTTGGTTACACTTGCCTTCCACAAACATGGTTTCAAGTTCATAAAGCTCTATGAGGCAAGATCTACAATGTATCCGCTTCTGAGAGGAAACGTGGGGAACTACAAGACACGGGGGGGGGGGGGGGGGGGGGGGGGGGGGGGGACAGTGATGTCATTCTGGCCATATCAGCAACAGCATATCAGCAACAGTGAATGGGAAGGATGCCACGCATGAAAGGCTGACAGTTCCTTCTTCCATTCAGCAAACATTTGAGCGCCCGTTTTGTGCCAGGTACTGATCAGGGTGCCAGGACAACTGTGTTTAAGGTCTCCAGACGTGCGTTTAATGCGCAGCCAGGACCGAGGGCCGCTGCTCCGGGCTGCACCTCATTGCTCAGGATTTAGGGGCAGCGTGTCTCCACCAGTCCGGGGAAGAGGAGGGAGCCAGGCCCAGGAGAGGAGGCTCAGAGGGTCCTCTGCCAGACGGTCAGCTCTCCCCCGACCAGGACCATGTCACCTTATCGTCCCCACCCAGCAGGACTACACTGTCACTGACACACTAACACACCCACAAGGAGTCAGGCAGGTTGGGGGTCTGTGAAAAAGCATGCAAACCCAGGAGCCTGACCGAGGCAGAAATCAGGGTGATGTTAACATGGCAACCTGTCTCAGCCACTGATGTCTTCTTTCTGCTATGGGAGATGGGAGTTCCTAGATGTGCTACTCATACTGAGAGTTCCAGCTCGGACCATTCTAGCTTTCCTCCTTGGCATGATACCTGACAAACTCCAAGGAACTTCTGAGGAAGTCTGGTTCTGAGGGAGACCTCGAAGTCCCAGCCCGGCCGACGGACAGCACGGAATCACTCCTCCGGGTTATACAGAGAGGTAAAGCGTCTGCTTGCCTCTGTGAGGGTGGTGGGGAGCAGGGCACACTAAAGGAAGGAGCTTTGTGCCCATGTTTAGAGATGCCCAAATGAAGCAAAGCATCAGGAACTTTTTGCGTGGTTTAGAGACTGGCAGACCTGAGCGCTGTTTATGATCAGAGCTTGGAAAATGCCAAGTTACTTCAAAAAAAAAAAAAAAATTACACGGAATCCCGATGCCAGAAGGCGACTGTGAGACAGCGGGCACATCTCCAGGAAACAGAGAAGTCTGTGAGGTTGTCTAAAGCAAGTGCAACGGTGGCAGAGGCTCGACAAGGGGGCGCGTCTGCGGGGGCCACGTTCTTCAAAACGGACCTTCTCGCCCGGACCCACCGTGACAGCTCGAGAAGCTGTCCCCAAGTCATCTCCGGCCTTCCCGTAACTGAAACCCTTCCCCAAAGAAGTCAAGGGGAAGAAACCATAAAACTCAGAAATAGTAGATAGTACTTTTTTTTTTTTCACAGAAGCACTTCATTCATCTCTAAAAAAAATTTTAACAAAATTTAAGGCTACCTCCGAGCAATCTGACCGTGAAGGGTTACTTTATGTAGTGTTATTGATAGATCTTCATAAACACAGGATGCTCTTCAGGGAAAACACATTGAACAGGAGACCAGACCTGGGAAATGCCACAGAAAACATGCAACTTTAAACCAAGCTGCTAATAGTCACAACCTGCCTGGGAAGTTGCAAGTGGGATTTTGTTGTTTGTTGTTTTTTGTTTGTTTTTTATTTTTATTTTATTTTTTTAATTTTTATTTATTCATTTTAGAGGGGAGAGAGAGAGAGAGAAAGGGGGGAGGAGCAGGAAGCATCAACTCCCATATGTGCCTTGACCAGGCAGGCCCAGGGTTTTGAACCGGCGACCTCAGCCTTTCCAGGTCGACGCTTTATCCACTGCGCCACCACAGGTCAGGCTTGTTTGTTGTTGTATTTATTTTTTATTTATTTATTTTTTTTCTTTTTTTTTTTTTCATTTTTCTGAAGCTGGAAACGGGGAGAGACAGTCAGACAGACTCCCGCATGCGCCTGACCGGGATCCACCCGGCACGCCCACCAGGGGCGACGCTCTGCCCACCAGGGGGCGATGCTCTGCCCATCCTGGGTGTCGCCATGTTGCGACCAGAGCCACTCTAGCGCCTGGGGCAGAGGCCACAGAGCCATCCCCAGCGCCCGGGCCATCTTTGCTCCAATGGAGCCTCGGCTGCGGGAGGGGAAGAGAGAGACAGAGAGGAAAGCGCGGCGGAGGGGTGGAGAAGCAAATGGGCGCTTCTCCTGTGTGCCCTGGCCGGGAATCGAACCCGGGTCCTCCGCACGCTAGGCCGACGCTCTACCGCTGAGCCAACCGGCCAGGGCTGTTGTTGTTTTTAAATGAATGTTAACAACAGGACAGACTTCCTAGAGTTGTCTAACATGCGATGGGCCATTTCAGAAGATAAAGCCAAGCACAATTGAGTCACCAGCACGGTTTTCCTCTAGAAGAAATAAACGGCAAACGTGGACCAGGTCTCATCTGAAGCCGTAGGGACAGGACAGTCCCCCTCTCCCCAGCCCTCCCCTGATCTGTAAAAGGCTTCAAAATGTGGTCAAACAAAAAACAGCACCACCACTAGCACAGGGTCCGAGGACAAACCGGGCCCCAGACACTGGCCCTCGCTGTGACCAGAGCCCAGGAGAAGCCTCCCGTCCTGTCCGTCCCTTCTCCGTGGTGGCATCTGCTGGTACACCTTTCACCGTGGCTTTCTGATTCGAGAGAGACCGCTCTGCTGCTCCAGCCAGAACTCAGACTAAGATGAAGAGTCTTTTTTTTATTGTTTTTGTCTCCTTTTTTCCTCCAATAAAACTTCTGGAACAGACATTCCCCCACCCCACCCCCGCAACCTCCCAACAGAAAGCCTGGCTCCCTAAACTCCCGTGTCTGACAGGGGACGCCACCCCGCGGCACAGGGCGACCCTGCCTCCACACGCCCCGCGCCACACCCCGACCCCACCAGCAGTGTTACCTTCACTGGAGGACTGCGATGTGATGTCAGCATCGCCAGCCCTGGGGGAGGTGGCCTTGTCGCGCATGATGAGCCTTAGGGTCTACCTCCTTTGACAAGGACATTTTTACTTTATGGTAAGAGGACCTGTTACCCCAGAGAAGAAATTTCTCATCTCACGTTAACACTGTCACCATAAAGTAGCCGACAGTAAGACATAATCCAAGTTGTTTTTTCCTTCCATTTTTGCATGACAATTTTTCTTTTCCCATTTCTTTGATTCCCAGAGCCTCAATTTCCCCAGGAAAAAAAAAAATCGGAAGGCCAACGCCCACATAATAACGTCAAATACCCTATTCAGATGCATGTGTTCCGAAAGACTGCTGAACCTTCCGGCACAGGGCCGGCTGAGGTGTGTGTCCTAAAGTGCGTTTCTTAGACAAGTCATATGTAAGCACAGAGACAAGAGGACAGACACCCAAGTACCCATGTTTATATAATCAGTACAGCATTACATGGTCACACAATCACATAAAGAAAAGGTATATTTCGAGATCTTTTAGTTCAGTGATTTTGTTTTAATCTTGCTGATCTTTAGGTCTACCTGGGGGGCTTTTTGGACTCAAATTCCCTCGGCCCTAGTCACCAAGAGTCGGACCTAGCAGGTAGGGCCAGGGGCCCAGAAATCTGCTTTTTGTTTTGTATGTAAAATCCACTATTGCAACCCCTTTGTTAGACAGCGGAAGACACTAAGGTCGGTCCACAGAAGTCATGATGTCGGTCTAAGGCTAACAGAGCGGCAGGGAGAGGGCCTGAGCCAGGTCTCTTGTCCCCGGACCAGCACCTCCTGTCACGCCGCACTGCCCTGCAGAGCGTCCCCAGACCTGGCACCATTCCCCGGAAGCTAAGCACCCACCTGCAGACACGCTGTAGTGAGGAGCAGGTGGTGGCTGTCTGGGGGCAGGGACCACGGCCCGTTCCTTCTGACCCAGTCCTGGTGACCAATGTCCCATACGGACTTGCCGCGTGGCCGCCGCTCCGCTGAGGCCTGACACTACGCTGGCGCTCTCTGCTCACACCTCTGCCTACGGTCGGCCGTCTGGCCGGACACCGAGACCACCCCTGGGGACGGTAGTGATGCCAGGATTTATAAAGAGGCCCCGTTCAAACCACAGGAAGCTAATGACAGCACAGTCTTCCCCTCATTCTTGAATTATGAAAATTATGTGAAAAATAAAATGAACCCAAGAGATAGGAAAAGGCATTTACCTCTAACATCTGTCAATCACAAATTCCCCAAATTGTGCAGTGTTCTAAGGAGAGCGTCTTAGCGAGTGCACTGGGTTTTCTCACTGCACTCTTGGTAGTTGGTGTGTCTTAGAAAAGACACCTTTGTGGGCGGAGTCGGGCTTTCTAAAGCTGAGTGAGAGGGGCAAACACATGTAGCCTCTACATGGAGACACTCCTCTCCCCCACAGATCAATGCACACGCGCGCAGCACACCCACACGGTGCGTCTATGTGGAGGAGGGGGAACGTGACTTGTTCTGTTTTCTGTTTGCAGCTATGAATCACACACCCTGGTATAAGTCAGCTCTATGGTGCACACCGCCACGTTGTCTGTAGATGTGATATGGAACAGGGTTCACTCAAACATTTAAAAAGCCAACAGGAAAATATTAAAGAAAATTTAAGACTAAAACTTAAATACATCGACAGGCACACAGCCGCTGGTGCCACACAGCCCGGCCCTGCTGGTGCCCACATGACGCCAGGCTCCGTGGGGGGGGGGGAGGGGGGACGAGGAGGGACAGAGCCGGGGACGCACCAGGACCAGGGAGGGACCACACCGCCAGCCCTGGGTCTGTCTCTACGAAGGGTGCGCTTCCCCGGCTCATGTGGAAAGGACAGGAATCTCCACCTGAGGACAATGTCCTTAGAAATGGTGGCTGGTAGGGCCCCTCCCACTCGAAGGAGCCCCCCACCCACCGACAGTGCGCACGCTTCACACACGTCTCCTTCCGGTATTTGGCCCTAAGCCTCCCCCAGCTGGTGTGTTTGAATTTTTACAGAAAAGGAGCTGTTTTCTCTTCTTTTCACTTGTTAACTGTTCAGTCCAGTCTTACCCACAGATTCCCAGTCGTTCTTTCAAGGCCACACTGCTGAGCTTCGTCCATGTCTTTGTCCCCACTTATCACAGGGCGGCCGGGCGTGGGGACGTCACGCCCTCACTGGCCCGGGGACGATGGGGACGATGGGGACAGGGCCAGCCCGGCAGCCGTGTCCCTATCTCAACACCCCGCTCACCCAAGCATTTAGCAAAACCTTGTGCAAAAGTTACGTACTTTCATTTCAAGAATGAAAAAATAAAAGATTACAAGAGGAAGGAACTCCTGTACCTTATTATGACTGACCAGGCTAGTAAGAATCAGCAGAGGGAACGAGAAAGCCCAAGGGGAGACGCAGGTCCGTCAAGGGCCCCGCCATCATCCGGGGCAGGCTCTGTGGAGCCCCCTGCTACACAGATGTGTGTTTCCTATCTCTCCGCATGGTTAGGAAGACGGTCCAGGAGACAGCGCACACAAGACCACACACAGAGAACACGCACTCCCCCCGCACACCGCAGCACGGAGGCTCACGGACACGGCTCCAGTCTACAATGCCCAGGGTGCTCTGGACGCACACTACAGACATCAGCTAAGAAAACACCCATTTTCTACCCAGTCAGAAGGAGGCTAAAGCAGCTGCAACCATTTAAATAAACGTCTTGTTCACAGCTGTCATTATTTCAAGTGAAGCAGACGGCAGTTCGTGAGTGGCTGTCCGACTGACCGACCACACCCAAGTCCTGGGCAGTCTCCCCGCCACGGGGATTGGATACTCAACACAGCTCCGCAGAGAGATCGGAGCGAGTCACCTGTGTGCCACATGCATTTGCTGTGGAACTCACGTTTGTGGGGGACATTTATCACTCTAAGCCTGTAATAAAATTTCCTATACCTTGTTTCGTAGAATAGCCTTAACACCACACAACGGCAGGTTGACAGTCACTATGAATGACCAGTGTCAATGGCTGTACAGTCTAACCCTCATGAAAATTACATCAAAAATGGACGCTGAATGACAAAAATCACTCGTTCTTGGCAAGCCCAGAACAAAGAGGAACAGCACCGTGAGGGCAGGTCAGTGCTGCCTGAGCACGCGGCGGAGGCCGGAGCTCAGCAGGTCACAGACATGCAGGGTCAGCCCGACGGGGAGGGTGACAGTCCAGTCGCACAGCTCCGGGACTGGACCGAAAGCAGTCTCCCGGTAACACCAGAGTAGTTCTTCCTCAAGGCAACCGCTAGCTACAAAGGAACGTGAGTTCATATCCTTGGTCCGTAAGGAAACATTTATTTACATTCTCAGTGGACTGAAAGGTGTTTGACCCTGTCACAATTAAAATTTTATGCTTCCAAAAATATCATATGATCAATGCAATTAACTTAAAGCTTCAGTTATTAATAACTTCATTTAGACTTCTTAAAAAACCAACACAAACATACTTCCTAGGGTGCAAAATGCTTCTTATTAAATACGTCAGTAACACAAAAGCAATTTGTTTTTAAACGCAGGGATTCCTTCCTGAAGGGTTATCAGCACACAGACGCCCACTGCCGGCAATGGGCGCGCAGGAGGCCGGCGGGGGCGGGGGGCGGGGCCGAGGTGTCCCTCCGCCGGCAGCCGCCGCCGCCGCCGCCGCCGCCCCCGCCCTACTTGTACAGGCTCATGGTGGGGCTCTGGTACATGCACATGTACGCGTCGCACAGCAGCCTCCGCGCGCAGCCCTGGATCCTCCTGGAGTCCAAGGAGTGCAGGTCTTCTGGCGACATTTTCAGGTACTCTCGCACTTCCGGGCACGGGGTCACCTGGGGGATGTTGAAGCCGTTCTGCCCCCCTGCGGACAGAGGAAGAGCTCTGCTCAGGGTGGCGGGTCCTTCCCGCTGCTCCCCAGCTCCGCGAAGGCCACCGCAGGCCACCGTCAGATCTGGGAGGCCAGCTGGCCTTCTGATCTCTACAAGTTAGACTCGGGGCCAAGGGTGAAGGGACCGGCAAAGGGACAGGCCGCTGAGCAAAGCCCAGGCCTGCTGGCCAGTCTCTGTGCGCAGTGAGCGATGTCACCCCTGCACAGCACCGGCCACCGCGCCACATGGCTGTCCAGGTCAGGGCAGGCCTAACGAGTGCCTCTTACTTCCTCACACTCAGAAGTGACCAGTGCAGCTGTCGCAGGACGCATCTCACACAACGTTAGACCCAGGGAGCCGCGGTGGGAGTGGGGTTCGGGATCCCGGGAGGGTCAGCCTCCCCGTGGCTTTCCGGACCATCTAAACCCCTGCACCCGAGTCTCACTTGGATGGAAACTTGCTGGGAATGGACACCATACAGGTGGGGCTGTGCCGTGCCCCCCTCCGGCCCCACGGCTGAGAAAATGCTGGCACGCCTTGGCCTAAAGCCTGGGCTTCTGGTCAGGAGGCTGCCACAGGGGACGTCCTAGGTTATCAGAAGGCCACGCCAGGAGACTTGGGGGCTGGAAGAAGGATGGAGGGACATGGGCGTCACAAGCTCGCCGAGGACTGGGCCCACTGTTTGGACAGCCCTTCCATTCTGACCCTGCCAGCCCTGGCCCTTCATGTGCTCTGGCTTGGCTCCTGTTAGACACCGAGCACGTGGACAACGGCCAAGAAGGCAGCACACTCCCCGTCAGGAAAAGACACGTCCCCTGCAAAACAGGCTTCTTTCCCCAGAGACGGTAACTACTGCTCTTGACTTCGTCGCTGGACAGCACAGGCGGTTTAGCATAAGCACGTCAGCACGGAGGCCACAAAGACTGTGTTAAACGCCAGCCGTGTGACCTCAGGCCCCTGAAGCCTCAGCCTACAACCCAAGAACAGTGGTAATTCCCCTCGTGCACGGATTTTGGTAGGTGACTGACTGCATTTCCCAGAGAGCCCGGCTCCTGGGCTCTGACTCCATGCAACGAGGCCAGTACGGCCAGTGAGAGGAGCCGGAGGCCCGGGAAGACCAGGCTGCAAAGAAAAGCTCTCCGCCCTGAAGTAAGAACTTTGGACCCTTTCTTGAACAAAGACCACACACATGTCGGACTATCACATTATTACCATTACTTTAGCAGCAGGGCTGTGAATGCGTTTCAAGATTTCAGACTGTCCCTGGGAAGATGCCGGCCCACCAGGAACTGCCCACTGTGGACAAAGACGTGGCCACGCGCAGAAGGAAGGGTCTAGTTACCGTCCCGGTCGGCCATGCTGTCGAAGAAGAGCCAGGCGGAGTCGTCCTTCCCGTACTTGACAAAGGCCACGTAGTGGCTGGTCTCGATGCACAGAACCGCGAACAGCTCCATCTTCTGGCAGGGGATGCAGCCGTGCCTCCAGTCCCAGTCCGGCAGGTCTTTGGGGAGCGACACCGGGTTGTATTTATGGTTCAATCTCTTGGGATGAAGGTGGACCTAAAACGGAACGTGAGTGAGCCCAACACAGCGTTTCCCGTGAGCGACCCCACCTCCTCCGCCTGAATCCCCCCGCCCCGGCAGCCAGGAACGTCACGGGGGCCAAGCGGGCAAACAGAAGAGGCAGGAATAACGCCACTTCATTGTGAATTTTCAGAAGTGAGTTATGAGTCTGAGAACTTTGCCGAGCCTGCGGTGTGTGTTCAGCGACAGGACGGCCTGCGTCTACGGGAGGCTCCGGGGAGGGAGGTCACACTCACTTGAGTGTTGCAGGTTTTACAGAACTGCTTGATTTTGCCGGCGGAGATGTCGAGGTCGTCGTAGCACTCTCTGCACTCGTACATGGCCAGCCCTCCGCAGATCCGGCACTGCCGCGGGGCTGGGCGGGGACAGGGGACGGCTGTTAGGGGCCTCTTAAAAGAGGCGCTCTTGCATTAAAAGATTAAAAGTTAGGCTTTAAAAAGGATCATGTTCATGGACTCAAAAAAGTCTCTCCCTGCCCATCCCCATAAGCTTTAAATTGGATTTTCTTGGATTCAGGATAACTTTAAAGATATTTTCTCTGACCAAATGACAATTCTTAAAATGAATCTATTCTAGGGTGCTTTCCCTGGTTATGAAATGTCTGTTGATGCACATTCAAAGGTACAAGACGGTGTAAAGAAGGAAGCGGGAAGTGTCTGCCATGTCAGCGGGCAGGAGGCCACACTCCCAGGGCGGCTGTGACTGTCCCCAGTCCTTCCGGGGCTGCGCCTTCGCCCGAGCCGGGCGTGTGCTTCCAGCGCCTCCAGCACACCGAAGGCTGCACCGTGACCTCTCCTGCATGCAGGGCTCTTCAAACATGAACCTGACTGGACAGCACACCAGCCATTTAAGAACTCTCCTGTTGTTACTATATTGACTGTTTCTAAGCGCTGCATCATGCAACAGTAAACACGTCTGCATATAGTTTATCTGCATGTTGATGATTTTCTCAGAATAAATTCCTAACACTGACATGACTAGTTTAATATTTCCAGGCTCTTCCGCTACTGACCTGCCTTTTCAAAGACTTGTATCCTGTTACTCTCCCAATTAATGCGAACGGCCTGCAGCTCGTTTCCGAAAAACACACAGAACAAACGGAAACATACTCACTGTCTTCAAGTAGATCTGTGATATTTAATTCCAGAGAAGGAAAAATTTTTTTAAATAGTTTGAAGTCTTTCCCAAACCGAGGCATCTGAATAATCAGACATGATGGTGCCTGAAAAGAAGTTATGTTATTTTCAGAATCAAAAGTGCTGAAGAAAATAAGCTTTCCCCCTGAAACTAAAATCGTCACGGTTGTCACACGGAGCGGCAGTCTCACCATCACGGCGTGGCCTGGCCCACAGGATCTGTGTGAGTGTGCCACGTGAGGGCAGGCACCAACCGGCCTGAGTCCTCACGTCCCACGTCCCGGGGACACACAGACACAACCTGGTCTTAGAGAGAATGTGACGATTACGAAGAGGGACATCCCACTTTGGCTTTGTATTTAATCAATGTTTGGGGGACAGGTTGTTTTTACAGGTATAATAAAGAAACTGTCATTGCTGAAGGACACTATTCCTTGTATTTCAAAAAATAAATAACTGTAGCTGTTTTTACCAGAACACTCCTTCAGAAATGAATACAATAAAAATAAGCTACAAGCATGCACTGCTAAGACCATGAAGATACTCGAGAAACAAGAAAAATAACTGAAGTAACTTTTCATTAACAATACCAATACAAGGGAATTTATTTCGTCTCTTACATATTTTGAAAGCATTTTTTTCTGAATGTTTGCATAATATGCTTGGGTAAAATTTTAAATTGGGTAAAAACATTTTTTTTAAAAAAACATCAATCTTCTTTGCTTTATACTACTTAAAAGTTTTCAAATTACAAATTAGCTTGATATTTTCTTTGACAGCAAAAATCTAAAAAGTTTTTATTTTTAATTTTTTTAAAGATTTTACTTATTCATTTTAGAGAGAGAGAGAGAAGCGGGGAGGAGCAGGAGGCATCAACTCCCATATGTGCCTTGACCAGGCAAGCCCAGGGTTTCAAACCAGCGACCTCAGTGTTCCAGGTCGGCACTCTCACCACTGAGCCACCACAGGTCAGGCCAAAAAGTTCAATCTTAATTTAAGGCATTTTCTACAAGAACAAAATTGAAACACTACAGTTTTTTAAAACTGGTGTTTTGTAAAGTTTGTTCTAACTGTTCCCAGTGGGTTAACAGTAGCAATGATTGAACCTACCAGTAGTCTTAAGAATATTAAGAATTTACATAGAAAAGACAAGAAAGAGTCACTAACCTCAGCAAACTTGAGGCTACTGTTGATGAAAGACCATTCTAACAGCTGCTGAATCGTGGGGACTCCAACCTTCTCATTCTTTTCCATAAAAATTTGATAGAAGTAACAATCCTGCACTTTTTGGCCCGCTGACCTAAAAAAAAAAAAAAACATTCAGAAGAAAAACCACATTATTTATGAAATACTTAAATCAAAATGTAAAGTTGATCCCAAGGAAATTGATTTCTTGGCATTTTGTACTCTCATGAAGTATGAAATGATCCCTTTTTCATATTTGCCAGCGGGCACACAGAAATACCATTCATTTCTCCATGGCTTTTTCCTACATGGTCAAATTACAAATTCTCTTATAAGTACTAGTCGTTTCCAAACAGTTCTCTAGAATTTTTAGGTACACATACAGCCATTACCATCTTTGAATAGCTAGTATGTATTCCTGATGTTCATGTACCCTGCCTCATTTTACTAGTTAGTACCCAAAACAACAGCAAAATCTAACTGTTGGCATTGCTCGCGCCCCCCCTTCTTATCCATCAGCTCAAGCCTGGCATCGAACACCACCACTTAAGACAGGGTTCTTGTTTGTGATCAGCTTTTAAGGGAATAATTAGCAAGACCGTCACCAGAGACACCCAGACTAAAATAGAAAAGCCTTCAGCAGTCAAACCACCGGGAGAGGTCGCCCACTTAGCGTACTTTGCTGTGTCAAATTCAAGGCTTCCACTCCCGCTGGAGAGAGCAGGAGCAGGCTACCAGGCTGGGGAGAGAGAGCTAACTCAAGGCTACAGTAACCGAGTGATGGGTCGTCAAAACCAGTGTTCTCTTCGTGTTTGGTTAGGTTATACACTTAGAGATTCTCCTAAAAGGGTCACTAATGTATTACAAAATATTTACGCACAGGTTTGTAAGAAAATGACCTGCAGTGGTATTTATTACCAGAGTTAACATTAACAGCACAGATCTGCTTTATAGCCACCCCTCGAGCTGCGGGCAGCGCAATGGAGGAGACGGTGGTTACGCTGAGCCCACGCTGCAGGGACCAGCCTGTGAAGACCCCTAACAGCACGACAGCGAGCCTGAGCCCATGCTGCAGGGACCAGCCTGTGAAGACCCCTAACAGCACGACAGCGAGCCTGAGCCCATGCTGCAGGGACCAGCCTGTGAAGACCCCCAACAGCACGGCAGCGAGCCTGAGCCCATGCTGCAGGGACCAGCCTGTGAAGACCCCCAACAGCACGGCAGCGAGCCTGAGCCCACGCTGCAGGGACCAGCGTGTGAAGACCCCCAACAGCACGGCAGCGAGCCTGAGCCCACGCTGCAGGGACCAGCGTGTGAAGACCCCTAACAGCACGGCAGCGAGCCTGAGCCCACGCTGCAGGGACCAGCGTGTGAAGACCCCTAACAGCACGGCAGCGAGCCTGAGCCCATGCCGCAGGGACCAGCCTGGAAGACCCCCAACAGCACGGCAGCGAGCCTGAGCCCATGCCGCAGGGACCAGCCTGTGAAGACCCCCAACAGCACGGCAGCGAGCCTGAGCCCATGCCGCAGGGACCAGCCTGTGAAGACCCCTAACAGCACGACAGCGAGCCTGAGCCCATGCTGCAGGGACCAGCGTGTGAAGACCCCTAACAGCACGGCAGCGAGCCTGAGCCCATGCTGCAGGGACCAGCGTGTGAAGACCCCTAACAGCACGGCAGCGAGCCTGAGCCCATGCCGCAGGGACCAGCGTGTGAAGACCCCTAACAGCACGGCAGCGAGCCTGAGCCCATGCCGCAGGGACCAGCGTGTGAAGACCCCCAACATCGCTGAGGGCCCACTCCACAGAGCAAAGGCGGTGGGAATGAGAGCTGTCTCTTTTTCCAATGCCTCTGTAAAAACTTAAAACTTACCTGATTTTTAACAATGGTTCTACTCTTAGAATATGATGAAACAAGATATTCAAGAATTCTTCAGGGTCTAGGAGAAAAGAAATCAAATGTCACTGACAACATTTTTAAATCATTCTATTCTTTTTAACATATTCCCATCCTAAATTCATTTTCATAATCAATCTTATTTCAATTAAAAGCATAGTTCTCAAACTTTCCTAACTAAAAATATAAAGGATACGATCGAGTATTAAGTTCTAATTTTGTTATAATTTTATTGCATTTGAAAAGGCATAATCACTCACATTGGTGCAATAATTTTAATTTCTCTTAAGGGGTTTAAGGTAAGCGGAATGAAACCAGAAGTGTGACTGGCCTTGTGCTCCCCTGACACTTAAATAGTTAAGAGTCTCTGAACATCACAGCTAGTTACAGTGCGCTGTTCACACGGTCAAGGTCAGGAGCTGGACCTGAACATCCGCTAGCAATGAGGAGTCAAACACTGCCTCTGACCACAGACTCGACCCCTCTGTACGGGAAAGGAAGCGGGTCCTGTGGCCGCCCCATGTGCCTTCCCCCGCCGCTGGGAAGGAGCGCTCCGAGTTATCCACTGAACACGCTGAGCCAGCTGGTTCCCGAAAGGGGTCACAGCCCATACCACCCCTCCCCTTCAGGAAAGAGACAGCATCTTAAAAGGGGGAGAGAACTGTGCACCCCACAGAAGTGGCTGTCTGAAAATCAGCTCCCACAACCGTGCAGGCAGGGACACATTTCAGCCATAACGGAGCCTAGCACTCAAGTCACGGTCAGTGTGGGTCGGTGGGGGGACAGTCACCTTTCTCCTCAGAGGTAAATCCTGACGCAGCCTCAACTTTTTCAAGTATTTTCCTCAGTTTCATAATCTTTGTTGCACACACGTACCCATATCTATGTTAGTAAAAAATATGAATTAATACTGGCATATACATTAAATGAATGTAACATAATTTCATAAACTAGACAATCATTTTGAGAAATACAATTGTAGATTTCTTCTTGATGTTTAAAAATTAAGAATCTAGAATCAGAATTATCCCAGACACTATTATACCCTAAAAATAACTATCACATACTAATACAAGAAATAATATTTTTAATTTGTGATGACTGGTTTTTTTGCTATTTGCTTAAGAAACGGAAGCCAACTTTACAGAACAGCCTTCTGAGTCCTTTTGGTACTAGAGGAGGAAGCAGCGCCAGGGCAGGGAAAAGACAGTGCTGAGAAGCTGGAGATCTAGAATCTGCAACCCAGACAGTCATCGAAATTACAGCACTTCCTCTCACGTTTGAATACAGAACACGTTCAATACGTTGACTGTCACTCATGACAGAATTTTTATTCTAACAGTGACTTCACAAGAGACGCTGAGGCCACCATGGGCTTACTAACTGGCTCATCTTACAGCCATTTTTTTATCCTGACCCTCCATTCACTCCTTACTCTGCAGCCAACATATGCTGAGCGCCCAGCACTTACACAGTCAACCTCTGGCCGCAGAGAATGCAAACGTGCAGTAGGTACGTGAAAAGAGCAGGGCCTCGGCCCTTGAGCAGCTTGAAATGGGGAAAGCAGAGGTTTCGGCACCAAATACAACCAGCCAGCCATGAGGTGACTGTCGCAGACACAGGAGCCCAGGTCTCGCAGGGCTTCGGGGGACGGGGTGACGAAGTCCGTTAACCAGGACTCCTAACTGGCCAGACAACAGAACCCAAAGACTGTTTGGTAACGGACTGCGGTGTTTGGTGGGAAAGAAGGAGGTGGTAACGTGCCTTAGAGTGCTGGGTTTTATCTGTCTTGTTTTAGTATCAATCACTTGGGGAAGAGGGGAAGTAGTTCATTTAAAAATATTCATTCATACAAATAATATAAAAACTGATGTAAACATCAAGACATTATCTTCAGAGGTAAAAGCTAGATACTTTCACCATCACAGAATTTAGGGAAACAAAAGCTCTATGCAGGAAATTTGCTCACAATCTCCCTTCCCAGTGATGTCACGCAAGGTTGGTCACTGAATTGTCACACAGTCAATCACTCTGAATGCCCATTATATTTCAGTACTCTCAAATTTTTTAGTCAAAGTCTTATTTCAAGCTATTTTTAATTTTAATTGTTAAGTAAGAAAAATATGGCACAAAATGTAAACTTACTTTAATATGGACTTTATATAGTGTGTATTCCATATTCCTGAAGGACAGATTGGTTTTATGGTCTATGGCTCTAACTCTTCATAATTGACATTTTACAATGAGACAGTATCACCTATTCCTACAGTCACTTATCAAGAGTCTTTCTGAGCTGTCTCACCGCTTGTATTGTACCATTACAAAGTCCTCTTGTGGCCAAAGAGAGACCTATCTGTCATTCTTAAGCCAGGAAATGACCAAAAACATCACCTTTTTAAGGGTGGTACAACGGCGCCTAAATTTATTCCTTTAACCAAGAAGTGTGTTAATAACCACAGCTCACCTGTTTCTAATACGAAAGTAATGAATTCTAGCTACTCCACAAAAGCACTGTCCCTGCTCCTTTTCTCTCAGACAGAATTAGGGCTGAGGAGCCTGACTGCGGCGAGGGGGCCGGCGAGCGGAGGACTGTCGGGTGCCGGAGACGCCCTTAGAGGCAGGAGCCCCGGGACTCGGCCCGGCCACCGTCCCTCAGCCGAGACAGGAACCTGGGACTCAGCCCGGCCACCGTCCCTCAGCCCACAGCAAGTGCTAACTGGGAGGCACGCTACCAAAATGGTGCGGGCGCTTCACGGCAAATGCCACACGCGATATCTTGGCCAGATCTGAGAAATTAAGTAAGTCAAGGCAGGACAAGGACCAAAAGTTTAAAATTTAAAAAATCAAGAAAACTCATTTTGCCCCCATTTCTTATTAAATAAAAGCCAGGCAGGAGTGAGTTACTGGACCAAGAATCAGCAAACAGGCCCTGCTAGAGGCAGCACTGCGCTGGGCCTCCCACTTACATCCGCAGAGGGTTGACGATCTCCGTCCGGAGCAGCTCCTGCGTCTCGCTGTAATATTCCACATCATTCTTTTCTTTGGGTCTAAGCAACACAGTGTCCAGCACAGAACTAAAAGCAAACAGGCTGCAAAATAAAAAGATTCTTTTTCCTCATGCTGCAAATACATTTTTCCTTTGTTTTGAGAACCATGTACTCCAGTGAATGTGAAGAGAAGAACCGCCAAGTCTGGAGAACCAAATACATTACAAATGAGTGTCTCTCATTAGTACTGGACCCCCAGACACCCGGTCCGGTTCCCATGGTTCCGTCATCGGGGTCCAGAGGTCCGTCCAGGTTAAGAGGAGCACCAGTGTCCAGAAGGCAGGCTACAGACTGACTTACAGTGTGGAAGGATAAAAATAGACACATCTGAGAAGCGTCTTTGCAAAAGCCAGGAGAAGGCCTACAGTCCTGATCAAACTACAGACGGACAACAGAGGAGCAAGTTCAGAAGCGGACTCCTGAGGACAGCCCACTCCAGACACCATGCCCGTCTCTCCCCACGCCCCTGTGCAGATATCAGAATTCTCTAAAGGCCAAAACCGCTTGTTTTTGACTGACAGCATTAGCTTGCTGGTATCAAAGACAAAAAACATTTGGCTAGTCAAGATGTTTATCAGAGAATCTAACTACTGTATTGATGCTCGCTTTTGTCAGCACATGTGAGAGACAGTCTCTGCCCCCCACAAGGGCCCACCATCCTTACTCCTCGCCCCACATTGACATTTCCAATATCCCATTCACTTCCGACGCGCCCTGCCCGGCTGGAGCGTGGGCAGTGGCGCTGAGCGTGACTGCGGGGGCCCTTCACTCTGCGGTGTGAACACTGCTGCCACGCACGTGGTACCACTGGGAAGTGAACCACACAAACGAGGGCAACTGCTCCTCCACTGAAGATGATCCTTTCAAGTCAGGGCATCCTATGAACGCCTCTGCCTGTAAAACAGACACCGGCGCACGCCCCGCCCAGTGGCCTGCCGCGAGTCACGTGTGCCCAGGGACGCTGTGCTCACTCTGGGCAGGCACACTCTGCAGAGGGCTGCTCCTCCTGGGCCACTGTCACCCAGCTCTCAGCTGTCACCCACTGCATCACGCCTCAGGCTGCTTTTATGGACAAGTTCGTGAGACAACCAACAGTTCCCAGGAATAGAAAATGGAATGCAAACCTCCCTTTCTTTCCTGGCCCCCAAACACACAGCCTCTCTCTCTCACTCTCTTAAACACACACACATACACACACACATACACACACACACACTCTCTCTCTCACTCTCATACACACACACACACTCTCTCTCTCACTCTCTTACACACACACACACACAGTCTCACTCTCTTACACACACACACACACAGTCTCACTCTCATACACACACACACACTCTCTCTCTCACTCTCTTACACACACACACACAGTCTCACTCTCTTACACACACACACACAGTCTCTCTCACTCTCACACACACATACACACACACACACTCTCTCTTACACACACACATACACACACACACTCCCTCTCTCACTCTCTTACACACACACACTCTCACTCTCTTACACACACACACACTCTCACTCTCTTACACACACACACACACACACTCTCTCTCTCACACGTCCCAGCCCCCAGGGCACTGTATTAATGTTAAACTTACCAGAATAAGGTAGAGTCTAAGTAACAAGAGTTGTAATGACCCTGGATACCTTTCTTCTTCCCAATCATTATCTCCAAACCTTCTTTTTCCATTCTTGGTGGAGTATTTTCTTCCACAACTTCACTTAAGTAGCCTCCAAAGGCTGAAGAAAAAAAAAATAAAAATGAAAACAAGTAACTTCTTTTAAACTATGACAACAGGCATTCGCTTAAAATATTTTTTTGTATTTTTATGCCTAATTTACTTCCCAACTTAAAGCTGAGTGAAGGGTAGGTTTTGGTTCATCGTTCTTCAGCTCGACTTAGAAAAAATGTTACTGTGCCTTTTCAACCTCACTTCCTCCATAATTTAGAAAACACTTCAGAAATTCTGAGTAATTAATGTAAAAACGTATCTGCCAAGTAAAATACCGGTTTCCCAAATATTTTATTGTTTGTGTGAAGATGTTTCATTTTCCAGTTGGAAATGAAAACAAAAATTTTGAAGTACTGTTTCAACCGTAATGAAATTCCCAAAAGGACGGTGTTCCTATTTACACCTGTTTCACCCTCAAAATGACCTGCCGCCTTCACCCAGGAGGGACAGCACCAGGACAGTGGCCCACCGGCCGTGGCCATGCCGTCCCATGCCGGCCATCACGGCTTCTCAAAACTACTCTGACCTTCAGACAGAGACGCTTCTTGATGGCCCTAGCACATCAGGAGGAGAAGTCCTGCCCAATAACCCCGCTCACTGACGTCCTGCACAACCCCCGGGGGGAAGTCAGTGTCCAAACGGCCACGAGGCTACCTCTGGGGCTGCTGAGAATTAAATCTCTGTAATCAACAGGAAGAGGAAAATAAATCCCCCTTTTCACTTCTTAAGTCTCAAAACACGTTTTCCTGATTCTTTTTTGAGGGGGAGAACCATAACTTTCTTATACACCAAGGAACAATTTGACCAATTCAAAAGCCTGAAGAACGCTGGCAAGAAACACACTTGAACAAGGACCCTGCCCTCCCCCAGCACACGCAGGCTGAGCTGGGAACAGTCACTGCAGACCAGGAAGGAGGCAGAAGGCACGCCCATACCTAGGGAGTTGCAGCGTTCGATCTGATTGGACACCGGCTGCAGGGACGCAAACCTCGAGTCCGGCCGGCAGCTCTTCAGCTTGACAAAGAGCGCCTTCTTCAGGGCGCAGGTGAAGTAGCGGGTGCCCCGGAAGGTGCCGTCCGTGCAGCCTGCACACTCGTCCTCCTGAGAAAGAGGTGGACACCGCTATCACTCTGCCGCTTGCAAGGACGGCACATGGAGAACGAAGGCACGTTTGAACTCTGCCCTCTCTCTGAATTCCCACTTCACACCTGAACTGAGAACTCCACCAGCAAACGGGGGCTCACTGATCAGAACTTCAGGCCACAGCTGATGATTCAGGAAGTTCACTCCTTTATCCACACGAGGTCCCCAATGGGATCCCTCCAGAACACACGTCTGAACCTGCCCTGGTTAACAGACTTTCCTGCACGTTTTCTAAAAGTATCAGAACTGTGTGTGTTGGGGGAGGGGAAAAAAGGAAGCTATTCATTTTACCAATCCCCCAAAATGGTATCCACTAGCATGCCGATGAACAAATAAAACTAGAGACATATTTAAATAAAGCTAAGTGTACTCAAATGCTCCTCTCCTGACTATGAAATGTAAAACAATATACTCTTCCTAATCTCCAAAGGTAAAATCTCCCCCTCTAGCAAAGATCCTAAAAGATTTCTTAAACTGGTGATTAATCGTAAAGCCAAGATATAAATATCAGAACTGACTGAGGGAGGGAGGCTGAGAAAGCCAAAGAAAATCTGACAACGGATTTGCTTTCCTGACCATATTAATATAATATAATGAGCCCACACACAGTAACCTAAACTCTCTCTTCATTCCTTGAGAGCCGATCAACTATCATTTAGGAACAAGTGATCAGCTGCTTGATGGGTGGCAGAGGAAGTCAGGAGATATGTGATAAAACTGCTCTCGACTGACGGCTCTTCTAACAAAGAGAGCATTGCACCACAAAGTGTGTGATGGGGAGGAGTCTGAACGAAACCCCAGACAGCAAACAAGTGTAACGTGTAGGTCAAAGGAGTTACCAGTTCCAGCCCAGCGAGGACTTCATTGAGTCCTGGCGGCTGCCCGATCCAGCGGATCACCCCGTAGAAAGGGGGGTTCTCCTTGACTTCGGCCAGGGAGCCCACCTCCAGGCCCTGCGAGCTCCCGGGAGCCGCGGCCAGGGCGGGGCTCTCCTGGACAGGCGCGTTGCTCAGCTCCCCCATCACAGACTGGACAGACAGGGAGAGCGGGCTGTGGCCAATGCTCCCGTTGGTGTTGGGCGTCTTTGTCAGGCTGAACGGCAACGAGTGGAATCTGTTCTCGCTGGATAGCGAGTTCATGGGAGGAGGCTGCAGGGGTGGTGAAGCTTGTCCGAACTCTGGAGACAGCTCCGTAAGCGACTTTGCAGGATCCTCAGCAACTGTAAAGAGTCATTCTTAATTAGAGAAATGTATTCAAGAATGTTGCCTATGCCTTACAGCCCTAATAATATACATTCCCAGTCTGACTGCCCGCCTGGCCCCGCTGGCAGGACTGACACAAGCACCACAAACTCAGTGTCCCCAAAACAGGGCTCCCTGCCCCCCCGCCCGCACTCCACACCTGCCACCTCAACAGAGGACACCCACTGTCCAAACCCAAAGAACACAAAACCCATTACTGACTGGCGTGTACAGTCTTTGTCCACACTACAATGAGTCCCCCCAGACATGAAGGTCCTCAGGGCTCAGCCTGGACCCACGCCCGCCACCCCCCCAGGGTGACACCAGTCGTGGGACCTCAACCCCCATGTATGTGCAGGCAGCCTACACATTTATGTCCCTAGCTCTGCTCTCCCAAAGCTCCAGATCTCCGTCTCCTGCTCGACAAGTCACCTCTAAGAAGTCTAAACCGCCCCTCCAACTCGACATATCCAAAAGCAAACCATCCCCCACCCACCCACAACCGCCTAAGGACACCGGCCAGGGGCCCAGAGCAGCCCTGAGACCCTCCCCCCAGCTCTCACACGCAGTCTGGCCGTGAGTCTGGCCGGTTCCCTCTCGAAACCCCCACAGCCATCCCTGTCTTGCCATCCCTGCCACAGCAGGTCTGCCCCCGTGCAGCCGTCCCACACTGAGCCCGACAGCCTTCACTGGGGTCCCTGCATTCACACACTCCCTGCTCCAGCCCACGGTCCGCCTACAGCGAGAGTGACCCTTTCCAAAGGGAAACTCGGTCACGCCACTGGCTGAAATCCCTCAGTGGCTTCCATTTCCTTTATTTTTTATTTTATTTTATTTTTTTACAGAGACAGAGAGAGAGTCAGAGAGAGGGATAGACAGGGACAGACAGACAGGAATGGAGAGAGATGAGAAGCATCAATCATCAGTTTTTTGTTTTTAAACCTTAGTTGTTCATTGATTGCTTTCTCATATGTGCCTTGACCGTGGGCCTTCAGCAGAGCGAGTGACCCCTTGCTCGAGCCAGAGACCTTGGGTCCAAGCTGGTGAGCTTTGCTCAAACCAGATGAGCCCCGCTGAAGCTGGCAACCTCGGGGTCTCGAACCTGGGTCCTCCACATCCCAGTCTGATGCTCTATCCACTGCACCACCACCTGGTCAGGCATCCATTTCCTTTTAATGGGCTACCAGGCTCACATGCGCTGGCCCTGCCTGCCGTTCCCTGCAATGTCCTGCCCCTCTATCTGTTCAGCTGCTCTGGCTCTTCCTGGTCCTCGTGAACACCACGAGGCCTGTGCGCACGCCATCCCCTCTGTCCTCCCACCTCACTCCCACTGCTCTCGTGTCAGTTCCTCGGAGCAGCCCCAGCCCCTGCGGACGGCCCTCCCTCGGCACGCATCCAGCACCCGCACCGCGCGGCCACGCCCACATCTGCTGCCACGGACGCCTAGGAATGCCTGGCATGCAGTAAGTGCCCAAAAGTGTGTGTTGAACAGACACAGAAAGAGAAGAATAAACCAGAAGAACATGATGTCCCAGAACCAAGGGAAGGCAGAGCTTTTCCAAGGGAGTGTTTTAAAGAGATCAAGACCCAGGTAGAAAAGTCTTTAAATGATTCATGCATTCTAGACATCTTCTACCCTCAACAGATCAGTCAGACCACGAAAACAAGCTGCTAATACATTTTCTAAATGTTTTATTGATCTCAGCAGTGCAGTTCAAATTGTAGATAATATTTCAGCTCAGCAATATTAATAAAGAATAGCCTACTCGTTCTATTTCCCAAAGCTACATATATCAGTGAAAAGGCCATTTTTCTCTGACAAGTTAACAAGAGGATCATTGTAAAAAAACACTAAAGTAATAGGTTACCTTCGTCAATGTACCAGGTATTTTTTGATTTGGACTGTGGTTGTGAGTCAACAGAAGACCCATTTAAGGTGTAGAATAATTCAGATCTGTTTCTATTTCCAGGGTCTGAGGTAGAACCTATGAAACAAGAAAACTTCATTTTACAAATTAAGTCAATATGGCATGAAAGTTTCTCCGTAACAGAAACTAATATGCATGTGGTATTAACAACTACTTACACAAGCAGTAGACATACACAGACACACTGTATTTTATCAGTGTCTCAGCTTTTAAAACTTGGATAATCATTTTGTCTATGTCAAAAAGATTTCCAACCAAGACTCAACATAAGAGTAAGTTTAAAGAAAACCATAATTTTTTAAACAACTGCTTTTATAATAAAAAAATTTTTAATCATTTCATCTACTATAGCTTATTTCCAAATGTCAAAATCACCATTTTCCCAATTTCATCTGGTGAACCTGTGGGTTCACAGATTTTACCTATTATTTTAAAAGAGTTGCTCTCAGAAGGTGATCTTCAAATATTATGTACCATAAACAAATTCAGTTTTAAAAACTGAAGGTTTAAACATTTTGGAACTGTTGATCATCAAATTCCTTGCTTCATTTCTTCGTCTCCTTGAGAGAGAGAAGCAGTATCAGTCCTTATCTCTTAGGTTCGCAACAGAAAGAGTCAGTGTTGCTGGGTCACAGACACTTCAACGCAGCACCCGGCTCAGTGCCAGGAAGACAGGCTGCAGAGCTCATACAAACCTGCTCTTCCTTTACATTTAGAGCTCTAACCTCACCTCTATAACTAATATCTGCTACCACATAAGTAACACACATCTTAAGAAAACATTTAGGCTATTTACATTTAAGTGAGTAGCATGTGTAAGCTACTCTATCTACATCTACAGGTTATCATAAAGAATACGATCACCTAGCCTATTTAATTCTAAGTCTCCCACAGTTAAATGCTACATACAATATTTCTAAAGTACAATTTCCTTTTAAACGTGCTGAAACAGTTTTGTTAACTAGATGACTGAGGAAAAACTATTCTCCTATCCTAGACCTGAGGGGACGAAAATTCTTACAGCTTTTTACATCAGCTGCTCAGCTTACACAACTCCCACCCTGTGAATCTCTGAAATTCGCGGAAGCTGACAGAGACGAGCTAAGAACTCCGCATCTATTTGGGGGAAGTTTTTGGAAGAGAGACAAGAATTTCTGCTCGGCAGTTTGGATTTTACCCTGTGCCTCATTTTGGCAGTGAAATCCACACAACTGATCTCTAGTATACATTATGCTATATAACATCATCCGTGTACAGAGTGGGGAAAAGGGACGTTTACAGCTGTGAGTACGCAAAACACAGTTTATTCTTGTATTATTACTTGTTAATTATTATATTATTTTCCATACGAACAACTGTAAACCCCCTTTTGCCCCACCCTATGTGAGTAGTTTGTACAGGTCCAACTGTAAACAATATAAAAATGTGATGAGCAGGGTGTTTAAAAACTGGCTGATACAGACCAGCAAAACACACAGGTCCTCACCAGAAACTTTTCACCGACTAAAAAGGGTTAGGAACTCTTGGTTTAATCAACAGCATCTACAAAAAATTGGGGGCAACTTATTAAAACTGTCTGAAAGGAGAAAATCTACATGTACTTTTAAGGTATAATATCTTGAACCTTTTTCCAATTCTATGGAAAACTAGCTGTCATTTTAATAACAAAGAACTGTATTCTATTCAGCCATACCTGTAACCTTTGGTTTACTATGACTGGATGAACCTTTGTCCCCAACACCTCTTGGCATAAAGGCAAGTTTGGGAGGCCTTCTTTCCTGTGTCACGCTATCTGAAACAGTAAAGGCGCTCTTTAAAGATAAAAGCAAATTCTTATGAAAGAAACACAATCGAGCAATTAATGACAACAACAAACATTTCTTTTCAATAAAAAAAGCAGTAGTTTCACAACAGTTTTGCAAATTCTTAAAAGGCCATCAGAAGTATCAAAATCAATGCTGTATTTCAAAATGGAATTTTACAAGACCACATATCCTAAATACAATTCAACTAAATGCTTTAACTTTTTGAAAATTTAATCACCTTTAGTCAATTTTATTTGATGTGTTAAAACACCACCAAGACTTGGTTCTTTGCTGGATTTCCCAAATCAGTATCCCCTGAACACCCCTGTGTGTTGAGAGAGGTTCCACACTCAAGTGTTTCTAGAAGATGCTGAGGTAAACAAAGATAAACCGACTTCTTTACCTTATAACACCAGAGCCTTCTCATGCTTCTGTGCGCTGTGACTCTCTCAAAGAGGAACAGAATAACTTATTTGATAACATTTTTGTACCTGTCTACTTAGTAGCATCTCAGATTACTGTAACTCGTGCAATACAGTTTGGAAAAAGTCTGCTTAAAAACATGTATCAATTTTTTAAAATATACTTATGTCAATAATACAAATGTGTATGCAAATATATATGTATAAGTAGGAAAGACACAAAATTATACATGATGCAGAGACAAATATCACTAATATTTCTGAAGAAAACATTCAAACCTTCTTTTTGAATTTCAGATGTAATAAATTTGGCCAACTTGTTGATACAAAGATTACCTCTAAACCTTAAAGGCCAGTGATTTTCACAGGATATTCATAAATACTGTTCAAGCAAGTGGAGAAAAGTCAGTCTGAGAAGTTTTTCCTCCGAAAAGCTCTATGACACCTGCATGGGGCCCGATATGACCCTTGGGAGCCATACCTGGTGAACTGCGGGTGAGCAGAAAGTAGTATCACTCACAGTAGATTTTTGAGAACAGAAAGAAAAAAAATAGGAATTTTTTACATTTTAAATTACAAGGAAAAGGCCATTTTTTTAGAAAAAGGAAATGATACTAAATTATATATAAATGATGCTTAGTAACTTTTATCCATGGTCAAAGGGGAGAAGAATGCATTGTTAAGCTTGTATCTTAAATGTCTCAGAATATGATTAAGTGAAATATTATTTTAATTTGAAAATTATATGAAATAACCATGTATTTTAACCAAGTGATATTCTCTTACAATGTTACCACTCAAATACCTCCAAATATCACATATGAGAGCTACTGTGGAGGGTAAACTTCTTAGTCACTGACAAAGTTCCCAAATTATAGCATATAAATTGCCGAAAGATAACATAGAAAACTCATGCGTGAATAAAGAACTCAACAAAAAAATGGTCAAAGATACAAACAGGCATTTGATAGAAGACACAAATGTTCCGTAAACATAAGAAAAGTTATTTGGCCCTACTTGTAGTCAGGGAGCTACCAATTAAAATCACCTTGACTTGCCCTTTCTCAGGGATCAGACTGGCAAAAATTTTACTGAGTACCAAGCACTGAAGAGGATATGGAAATAACCCAAACCCCAAACACCCATTAACATTAGAATGGGTTATTAAGCAGTGGGATATTCACACAATGAAATCTATTATGAAGCAGTGAGGGTGAATTAATTATTAATACCCTATTAATTTTAAGTAAATGATGCAAGTCGTGATGATTCGACTTGTATTCATTTCAAAACACACTCAGCTAACCAGTGTGTCACATGCCAGCCCAATGCCAGCCACCATCACCTCGCGCGCTCTGCCAGGCCCCTTCCTGTGTCTGCCCTCCCACACGCACCAGAGTGACCCTGTCGAGTGTAAGCGAGGCTCAGTGGTCCTCTGCTGAAAACCTGCTCCCACTCTCCTCCCTCAGTGTCAATGCGCCCTGCAGGTTCCAGCCCCCACCACCACCCTATCACACCCCTGCTCCAGTCCCGTGAGCCTGTTCCTCCTCACCCAGGCCTTCCTCCCAATCGGCAGGATGTCCCTGGTGGCGAGCACTTGGCTCAGACAGCCCTGTACAGACAAACAGAAAACCCCGCCGCCCACAACCTGCCTGGCTTACCTTCCTCCCACCAGCCACCATCTCACTGACCAGGTGTTTCACTAACTGACTGTCTGCTGTCACTCACTGGAATGAAAGCGCCATGGGGGGAACAACCCTTTTTGCACTTTTTTTTAATTTTTAATTTATCGTGGTGACACGACTTCAAGTGTCCCACTCAGCACAACACCCTCAACCCCTTGGTCGTGCTCCCCAGTCCCCAAGCAAAGTCCCTTTCCTTCCCATCCCAGCCCCTGCCCACCCCTGGCCCAGCCCCCTTCCCTCTGGGGACTTGCAGCCCTGTTGGCTGGATCTACGTGTTACCTATATATTATTTCCATGGGGGAAGAATCTTTACGGCCTGTTTCCTCCTATAACCTCAACACCTAAAAGAAACCGAAGGCTTAGCAGTAATTGAATGAATGAATGACCTTTTACAAAACTGCCTTTTAAACATCAGCATTTGTTATATAACATTAAAGAATATTTTGATTTGTCTGATCATAAATTAGAAACCTCAGACATCACTAATATTAGTTCCTCCGCTTTTACAAAAAGAAAGAAGGAACTGGGGACGTGGATGACCAGTGGGAACTCCAAAGTGCTCCGCGTCCAAGTCAGCAATCGTGGAAAAACACTGGAAGCAAACACCCCGTTCTGTTCCACCACCATCCTTGCTCTGGTACAATTTAGCTTTTATAGAAGTAGAGACAAAATATATCTCCATGGCAACAATATTCTCCCACACACAGTGAGGCTGAGAGGTATGTTTTCTACGCCGGTCTTATATACAGCCAGGACTGGGGTGACAGGCGTTTCAGGCCCCCCCAGGTCTGGACCTGATCCTAGGCAGCTGTGGTCCTATCTGGCCCGATCTACGCCCCGGTTTTTATCATTAAAATGGAGATCATTCAGACCTATCTTGAAAGTGTGTCAATAATGTAAAAAAGGAGAAGACATTTAATTCAGGGGTCTTACATCTGTGGCTGTTGCACGCGGGCTGACACTTTTTTCTGCACTGCACAGAGCTCAGGGAGAACCACCATCTCCGACCGCCTCTGTCGTCTGCGACTAACACACTCGCGACTGCCTGGCTCATCTGGGATTCCACCACGGGCAGGGGACGGTGCTGCTGGGTGGCTACCAGGGGGGACTGACTGATCAGCTAGTTGACAGCAGCCATCAGGTACTACTCATTTGAGGTCAAATAAAAGATTGCTTAAGATTCTTTTTAAGCTGTAAAGTTGAGTGATCGGTTTCTGACCACAGAGTCATGAACCCCGATCAATCACAGTCTCAAACCGAAAGGGCTCTCACAGGCCCAGCCAGAACCCCCCGCACCGTACATCAGTTTATATCAATGACCGACTTCTGCCGAAAGCTTCTAGTTCAACGCAGGCTGTCACTGAACCAGGTACACAGCTCTTTACATCTCCGACTCCTCCAATGATCAGAAAGGGCTTTTTCCCCCCACTTAGAATGGACAGGGGACAAAAAAGTGAATGACAATACACAAATACCATCCCGTATTCACATACTTTTGGAAATAAAAATCTGTTAAGTATTGTTTTCACTTGGGGTAAGAAAGGAGAGTCTATTTGAGTAACAATTCCAAATTTTATAAAAGTTCCAAAACTGCATCTTGAGGCTTACATCTGCAGCCTCGTAACCAAACCCATCTTAGCTCTGCCTGACAGGTGGAGCAGAGAGCACGCACCTGGGAGGATGTCATTGATGTGCAAGAGGATTGTGCTCTCAACGCTCGCAAAGCTGCACAGCTGCACGCCGTCAAACCTGCCGTCCCAGTTGCCGATGGGATTGTCCTAGAAATTAAGTAACAGAATCAACTTTAAAACCCTCATAATCACATATCAGTATGAGTCTGCACCTGCTATAAAAAAATCCTCCCACACATTATACATTAGAAATATTTAACTGTTTTTTGGGGTCAGAGAAATGCTTTGAGCACCAATGTGCACAACACACTAAATGCTACTGGAAATAGAAGGACATGAAGAATATTTTGTTTGCTAGAACCTTCCTTTCGGGGAATGCCCCAGAGGGGTTTGGAATGAATGCCTGCACCAGCCAACTGGGGGACAGACAGACGCAGGGGAGAAGCTGGTGGGGACCCTCCAGGCAGCCTGCCCAGGAGACAAGGCAAGGCCCAGGCCACCACCTAAGGAGGGGAAAGCCTCACTGGCTTCTGCCACGCTTGAGGCCAAAGGCCCTGAAGCCAAGGGAGAATGACCCCAATGACCAGCGGCCCTCTTTCTCCACCTTACCTCCACCCAGTCTACCATCTCCCCTCTAAATTAACACTGAATATTATAAGAATAATGATTTGGGCCCCGGCCCAAAAGATGACTCAGTGGTAGAGTATCAGCCCAGCATGTGGGTGTCCCAGGTTCGATTCCCAGTCAGGGCACACAACAGAAGCGCCCATCTGCTTCTCCACCCCTCTCCTTCTCGCTTCTCTTTCTCTCTCTCTCTTCTCCTCCTGCAGACATGGCTAGATTGGAGCAAGTTGGCCCCAGGCGCTGGGGATGGCTCCATGGCCTCCACCTCAGGTGCTAAGAAGAGCTTGGTTGCTGAGCAATGGAGCAATGCCCCCTAGTGGGCTTGCCAGGTGGATCCCGGTTGGGGTTCCTGGGGGGGTCTGTCTCTCTGCCTCCCTTCCTCTCACTGAATAAAAAAATAAAAAAGAATAGTGGTTTGAAGGGTTAGCTCTTTTGCGGGACCCACAGGTTTAACTCTGGCTCTAACTTTTCACTTGGTAAATATCTAGTAAACCTTTGTCTAAAGAACATGGCAATGTTTGTCTAACTAAACTGTATCAAACAGAATTTCCAAGCACAGGATACGAGAAATTTATGCTTGAACATTCGAACACTACCAAAATGCATACCTGAATAGTCAGAAATAACCACTACAGACATCAAGAGTACAAGAGCCTATTTCTCCTAACTCATCCTCTGCTAACTCACTCTAGTGTTTAAAAATCACATGTGAATTTCTTTCTTTATACCTAACAAATTTTCGTCCATGTTTTCAATCTATGATAAAAAATGTCCTCAATCTTGTCTCCTCTTAATCACGTGGGTCTCATTCGATCGCCAGACTGGGAAGTACCCATTATTAACAAATATGATGTCAGGGAACATTAAATATGAATGAAACAAAGAGAAAAACAAATACTGTATGACTCCACTCCTGTGAGGTAGCCAGGATCAGCGAAGCCCCAGGGACAGGAACTAGAACAGGGGCCACCCACAGAGCACTGGCTGAGGGCGTGGGGGGGGGGGTTGCTGTGGAGGGGACAGAGTGGCCATGTGGGCTGAGAAAGTCCCGGAGGGGGATGGGGGTGATGGGAACGCAACAATGGGAACGTCCTTACTGCCACTGAACTGTGCACATGAAAACGGGGAAGGGGTAAGCTTTATGTCATGTATATTTTAGTACACTAAAAATATTTTTGAGTGAGTTACATCCTAAGAAAATATACTAACTGCCTTTTCCTCTAAAGCAATGTGCTTTTCCTCTGTGTAGGCATTTTCCGTGTGATTTTCACACTACTCATTAAAACCAGACCAGCCAATTCAATTTTGCAAAATATTATAAAAAGAAAAACACAGATTACAAGAAATAAAAAAATTTCAAAATGAAGAAAAATAAGGTATTATGTAATATATTTTGGTGTTTTCTTTGTTGGTCAGCCATGATACAGCAAATTTAAAAACAGAAAACATTATTCCAGTTTATTCAAACTGGGGGGAAAAAAAAGTGTAAATGTAATTCTCTATCTAGACTCCTGTCCTATATCCATGTTCCTTTGCTAAAGATAAACAGAATATGACCTTTAAATTACTCCAAATTAGTCCATCTGAAATATCCCAAGTGTATAATTAGCACCCATATTGGTCACGGAACTAAGAGACAGAGTCACAAAGATAATATCCAGAAGTTTCTTACCATGTCCACACCAACAAAATAGCCTAAGCTTTCTTTTCCCGGTAGCACGTCACAGAATATAACTGTTCCCGACTCTATCGTTTCTCCGAGCTTCAGCGAAACTCGGGAGTTTATCTCCAGAGGGGGGAGCTCAGCCTGCCCTGCGTCCCCTGGGCCTGCGTAGTCACTCTCCAGCCCATTGTCATCATCTTCCAGGAGTTCTAGCTTGTCCAGTGCAACAAACACGCCACAGTCTTCATCACACTGAAAAAGCTGCTTCCCTTGGTATATCCCATCAGTGAAACCTTGGCCACGACCTTCTTCCTAGTTTGTTTTTTTTAAAAAATGGGGAAAAAGAGATTGGTAGATAGACAGACAGATAAAGACGACCACCCATAAGAAACACATAGCCACTCTGGGGGCGACAGGGAAATCACTGACAAAATTCTCACGTGTCTGATGCTGAAATACAATTTTGCTTGACAATTTCAAATCGTCATTCTACTGTGAGAGAGCTGCACTGGATTCAATATTGTCATTTTAACGATAATTCTGTCATAAAAAGAAAGTCTGACTTTAAAATAACACTAACGCGAGCTCCCTTTATTGAGCACGTACTGTGTGCCAGCCAGCACACTAAATCCTGAACGGATATGTCACAGAAGCCCTGCAAGCTGTGCACAGGTGTCACCACGTGGCAGGCGGGGACGCCGGGGCTAGAGAGGGCTGAGGTAGTGACCTGGGGACCCAGCTAGTCACCGGCATGGCTGGGACTCGAAGCTCCCATTGCTTCGTGTCCCTGCCCTAGAGAATTATAAATCAAGGAGCAAACAAGGCCTGAAATTCTGTTTGCAAGAATGTCAAAATGTAACTGACATTTAAGTTTTCGAGAATTAATACTGAAAACCTATCGTCAATCAATGAGCAACTGAGGAGCCGCAATGAGGAATTGATGTTTCTCACTCTCTCCTCCTGTCTGTCTGTCCCTAGCTGTCCCTCTCTCTGTCTCTGTCTCTGCCACAGAAAAAGAAAAAAGAAAAAAAAAAAAGAAAACTTATCATGAGTTCTTGGTTCTCTTTTCACTAAATTCCAAGATGACTCAGCACACAGTAAGAAAAACTGAGAAAGCCACCAGTGATGGTCCCACAAGAAACGAACAGTCTGTGATGTGATTGGTGAGTGCGCAGGCCGCGGTAGAGCTCCTCGGTAACATCAACAGCGTTAGAATTGCTAAGACAAGAAAGTCTGCAATAATTACGTGATCTGTCTGTATCTCCTCCTGTGGAAGGTCACTTTTAAAGCACTGAGTGCACCACTCACTGCATCATCTCGATTTATCATTACAAAGTAATAATAAATTTCTGGGAAAACATTTGGTATCCAAAGGGGAGCAAATACACGCATGCAAATGGAACGCACAAATGCACACAAACACACACACACACACACACCACTAAGTGCTTTCTCAAACTTACCAGCAACTCTACTCCAAAGAATATTCCCGACACTGTCCTCTCTGCTAACAGGGGTCCTCTGAAGCGCACGACTCCAGGAAACTTCTCCTCCCCAGACCGCAGCTGGACCTTGACCGGGCAGCCCACATCTATTTGGAGGCCTTTACTTAGTCTGTTTCTGTTTTTAAACAGGCTGAACCTCTCTTCGCAATTGGTAATCGCCAAAAGTAACTCTGTAAACTTTTCATTGATCTCTACCACATCTTTTTCATCCACAATGAGGACCGCATGGGGCTGCTCTAGAATTTTTAGTCCAATCTGACTCTTCTTGCCTTTGACCGAAGGGATCCGCGAGAGCCCCACAGACCGGTCCTGGATATACTGCCCTATACTCCCCTTCGGGACTTTAAGGAGCTTCTGAGTCTGTTTGTCGGGAACACTGCATTCTTGGAGAAGCAAATAGAAAATCCGCTCTTCCCAGTAGGGTGAGGTAACTTTTTCTTGGCTCCATAAACCTGAACTCATTGTGATATTAACTCCGAAATATTAACTCAAAAAAGGGGGAACTATGACATGTGTGGTTAAACTGCAAAAGATAAATTCACGGGCAGTCCCCAAGCATGTTTTTAGTGACTTGGTGTCCATGCTGTAAAATGACCGGAAATCAAAATGCCTGGAGGAAAAGCAAAAAGAAACTCTTCATCCTCATGAGCTGAAATTAAGTTAAAGACTCTAAAGTCCCATTTGACTAGTAAAAACACACAAATAGAATACTTCCAAAAAATAGCTAAAAGGGTTAAAAAACATAGATTACTTGTATTTACTGTAATTTTACATATTTAATTAAGGAGAGCCGATTATATAGTATCGTCGAAGACAATATAACAATGTTGGTTTTCAAGACACTAAAGTTTGTAAAATCAAGTTCTAAATAAAAGATAACCTTATATACATATTCCGACATTTTTAAAATTTAAAAAGTAGTATTTTTACTAGATCCTGTGTAACAAATGGATGAGCTTCTATATTTGGACAAAAACTTCATAAATAAAAAAGGTTATTATTTTTGTATGTATGCCTAGTTTAGGTAAAAAGTTATCCATCATAACTATGTTAAACATCTTTTATCAATAAAATACCATAAAATCGCATTCTGAACCACAATTCATTTATCTAAGTGCCATATTTTGATAATGAAACATTTTACCTCTTTCATTTTCTAAATCTTGTACATTTTGTCCTTAGGCAAATGTTAATCACATTAATCACAGCTATCATTTAATTTCTCACATTCGCAAATATCAGATCTGGTAAATATGATTATATTAAATATATCTGAAAAAAGTCAATTTTGTAACCATCAAAACTTGGACTACATAACAATGAAATAAAGTCACATAGCATCAAATATACAACGTTTTCTATCCCAATTTTAACTATGTATACTAGAAAGGAATACACAAAAGAGATTCAGTTTCAAACGTTCATTTAAAATTTTTCAAGAATATTAATCTTTGATGATTAAAATGGCCTACTCCACCCTACTTTAATTGATGATTACACTATATAATTTCATTAATTCAAACTAAGACTTTATACACTATATAATTTCATTAATTCAAACTAAGACTTTAATTTATTATTTTAACTATTATCTTACTGAAAACAATAGTTCCTATCTATTCTCTGTCACATGAGTGTGGCCGGCTCTTCGGTTTCTGAATACAGGTACAGTCTTTACCCCATCCCTCTCTGAGAGGTATCCGTTTCCATTATTCTAGGTAACAGTGACAGTTGATAGCACTGTCATATTCACCTGTTTTGTTCTTGGGATGAAAAAAGTACATGCTTCTAAGACTGAAGAACCAAATTTCAAGTTTAATCAATGATGAACTCATCTATATACAGAATAACATTTCTTTTAGTACGCGCCGTAGGATAATGAGGTACTATGTGTAAGTCCCTCTACCAGCCAGAATGAGACACAGAGATTACAGGACCGAGTGCACAGTCTGCACCATTAACGCCAAGCCAACACTACTGAGCTGTGCAGCAACACGCGTGCGGGTAGGGGCAGAGCTAGCGTGCATACAGTGCCTCTCTCCCTCTTTTTCTTTTATATCGTGTGTTTGCGTGCGGGCAAGGGCAGAGCTAGCGCACATACAGTGCCTCTCTCCCTCTTTTTCTTTTATATCGTGTGTTTGCCTTGATTCCACTGGAGGGCACTGTATACTTGAGCAGGAACAGGATCAATTTATATTTGCAACTTACATAAGCCACCTGTGGGCACCCTGATCTTGGCACTGCATAAACAAAACCCCTATGAGAGTGACCCAAACAATCACCCAAAATGAAGTGCTTTTTATTTCTGACTAAAATTCCTGTACAACTTTTCAGCAAGGATATAGCATTATTTTTTCTCGATCATCGAATTATCAGCATGAACATAAATGGTCATCTGTGACTCTCAAGAAGGCCAAGGTGTTTGGTACTCTGCTGAAAGGCTTAGAAGGTGCGCCTGCACTCCGGGGCGCGCCGCCCGCAGATGGACAGACCACGGTTTCCCCCTGGCATCGGCCATTTTCTGTGGTTTCCTGCAGGTGCCCTGGACTCCTCTTATGGCCTAGCTGCTTTCTGACTTACTGCATCTAGTCATTTCTAAGAAGCCGGGTGACAAAACGTTTGTGTGCTTAACAGAGCAAACCAAACGATTACAAAAACAGAGCACACCACTTCGGAACAGGTCTTCCAGGGGGAAAGGGCAGAGGCTTCACTGCATAGACACATGCAGTAACAATGCATGGACATTTGGTGGCTCCCAGCAGGTTGACATGGTCAAAAGGCAACTTCTTAAAAAGTAAGAGGTTGTTTTGTTCTCTTTAAATTGTTATTGAAATATTTGGGCCCAAAAATATTGTTTTTAAGTCCAGAAATTCTATTTTGAAAAGAACTTATTTTTCCATTTCCATATGTAATTTGAATTTACTGTTTATATCTTCCGATAGTAAAATTAAGGACATCCTTGAGTCTTAATAATTACTATATGCCAACAACGCCTACTCTGTTGGTTCTCTAGCTAACCAATTTATGTCCCAGTTTAAAATAAAACCATCAGGGCTAATGAACTACTCACCAAGCCAAAACTAAATTACTTTATGAATTAATGCATGAGGACACTACAATTGAAATGAATTTGATTACAAAAGTGTTTTCTGCAAATCATTTAAGAGCCAGTCCATGGTAAAATTGGCTATAACTGCTCCAGTTTATATGAAGGTTGAGGGCGATTTAACAATAGTTATCAAGAGCCATACTTTGCAGGGAACCCCACAAGGAGCAGAGACTTTTCCCTAACATGCATTAGCACCAGTGGGAGGAAGCTGAGACTCAATAACAGGAGGAGTCACATTAGAAAATGAGAATAGCCAAAGCCAAAGTTATAAAATATTTAAAAAGCATTATCCAAAAATAAAAGGGATGCGGTCTTCCTTCTTTTAGAAAGAATACATTAAGAAAGAATAGGGGAGGAATTATATTAAAAATTTATTCTCTTCATGGCAACTGATAATTAGAGAAAGCTGAATGGAAACTTTATAGCTCTGGTCTAGAGTTATACAAGATGGTAAACTTAACGATCTTTAACATCTCAACAGAATGACATTACAGCAGAAATATGTTAATAAAAAGAATATGTGTCTCTTTAGAAAGAATACAAAGCCAATATGCTTCTTTCACTGGGATGTGTAGAACAGTTAAATAAGTCTTAAAAAACCCAGGCAGTTAAATATGGACTCCAGATAATGTGGGAAAGATATAAATCACATTATCAATGAGTTCTTCATCACCCAAGCTTTGTTGGTTTGTCAGCATTTTTATGCACTCAGTACAGCGTTAGACACTGAAAATACAGACTTTGTCAGATATGATGACTGCCTTCATTTGTGTTCTCTTATGACCTTTCAGGTCAAATTGTTTTAAATTGCTTCTAATAGTACATTTCACTTTGAGTATTAACATACCACAAATGATTCATCTAAATACCATCGTATTTAATTTCAGGTTGGAAAATTGAGTGATTATAAATATCCTGATAATTACTCTAAGTACTAAATGAAGTTAACCAAAATATTGGAATACAAAATGTATTTAACTCTAAAACCATATTGAACCAAAGGTCTTTCTTTTGAAACATTGGAGACGAGAAACAGTCCAGGGTCAAAAAGATGTGAAAATATATCTGGTCATCTGAGCTTATTGACGGTCTGAATTCTGAGTAAAGGGGAATTTAATTGTACTAAAACAAAGTCATTAAACTAAGATAAGGGTTGGCAGACACAGATATTTATCAGTTTCCTATCATATAATAAAAAGGTGATCAAGAAGATTTATGCAAAAATAGTAAAGGTCAGAACTACCCTGTTCTAAAATATAATACATAGTACAACTGAACAGCATTAGCTACATAACATTGACAATGGTTAACTTATCCAGAAGATACAGTGTCACTTTGATTCTCCAGTTATCAGGTTACATTTGTTCAAAGAACTTCACTAAAGAAAACAAAGATCTAATTCAAGAACAGTTTGCATCTCCTCAGATATCCAAACTGGTTCTAAAAACCACAGGAGGCTCTCTAAAATCAGAATAAAAATTGCAATATTAAAATATTGCCCCTAATATAAATGGCAAAAAAAAAGGGCAGTATGAATACCAAAGAAAGGAGACAATGGGACTTTTCCAAGCACTTCTTTCTTGATAGCTATAGAATAAGTACCATTGTAAGACTATCATTAAAAGAACACGTTGTTATATTACTAAACAGCTAAAGAACAGAAATAGAGATTCAATGAGGAGAAAAGAGACAGCTTTAATTTTCCTCATGGTTTAACTGTGACCCAAGCAGGCAAGTGTATTCAGTCCCTAAAACAAGTGGGATTTCGAAGGTTAAAAATTAAAAATCAAGCCTGGCTCCCACATCTGCATAATTATGGCAGAAAACAAGGACTTCTGCTGTGTCACTAGAGTGACTGTGGCCACACTTCCAGGCTGTGAATTCCCCAGGTCCTTCATCTGTGTATTTCTGATCCCCAAACCCGTGCCTGACAACATGGTAAGCATTCAGGACATGTGACATCAAAGAATGAACAACTTGGCTAACTGATATGACAACAGTGAAAACCAAAATTCCATTTCCTCATTTTAACTGTTTAGGTATTAAATGCTTCTTCCAGGATAAAAGGAAAAGACTAGGAGTTGAAGTATTTTAATGATTTTTACCTAATTCTCTGGAAAATAATAATTTTAACTCATAATGAAGTCACAATTTTTTATACCTCTTCGCTGTTACATATTTAAAAAAAGGAAATAAATATTCCACAATTACGAAAGCAACTTGTTTGGGGTTCATCTGAAACGGGCTTCCTAGATTCTCGCCACCACATCTGTGGTGCCTACAAATTCTGTGTGACCACTGAGAAGACCTCGACAAATTTAAAATCACAGCATGCCACTCAGGAACAAAATATTCACAGTTTGATGAAGAGGATAATTACTCCTTTCTCTCATCTTCTATTAAAGACTTTCTCAAATCAAACAAAGTCACAACTGTGGCATAGCAGACCACAAGCAATCCCTGCGGCTGAACGTTTGACGTTTTCAATAACAAGTGCCCTGGTCCTAGCACCTCTTTCCAAAAGTCACCACCCAAGGGAAGGCTTCTTCTCAAGAATACTGTAAAAAATCTGAAGCCGAACATCAGAGAATGTTCTGGGTGTTAGCAACGTCACAGTGTATGAACTTCCTCACCAACTTCCAGCAAATCATCTTCTCCTGATACTGTTCTAGTTCAAATCCGCCCACCACCCAGAGGGCGGAACTGGCAGCTGCCTTCTCAGGGCCATTCATTCTGCTTGGGACATGAGGGGGTGTGCAGACAACCAAAACTTGAATGAGCACCCTCTCTCTCCGGGCCTGGGTTTTTCTCCTGAGGCCGATGGCTGCAAAGGGGACAGTCAATAAGATCCCCTGATTGCACTGAATCCAAAAGCAAGGTAGGGAAAGCTCCCCAGCGAAGGGCACAACTTTGCAGGGAGCCCCGGGAGCAGGGGGGGGGGGCAGGGGCAGGGGGGACTGAGAGACCGAAAGGCTTGGTGGCTGCAAGATGACAACCTCTGTAAACCATGCAAATGCCACGGGGCGGAACAGAAAAGATGCCAAGGACGTGAATAATCGGGCAGCTGACCCAGCCGAGAACCGACCTAAGCAGATCGTTTAAGCACGATTATAAAAAGCAAAGCACAAGGCAGGAGGAAACATAAATAAATAAAAGTGTACCTGGGTTTCAACAGAGAGCACCTTTCCACTAAAGAACTGCGGGTTGCGTAAAAACCATCCTCACCCTGGAAAGGGGGAAACTGAAAGGAAAAGCAGAACACGCCGTGAACGAGGCCTGAACCGCGACTGCTCTTCCTGGACGGCAGCCGCAAACACCCCAGCACCCGCCGACGGAGCCCACGCCCCGCCGCACAGGGTGCGCGGCAGCAGCCCCGGCGGCCCGTGCCTCGGTGTCCCCCCGGTGCAGAGACCGGGCCGAAGGGGGAGAGGGTTTCGTGCGCTGCTCCCACCCACGTCGCGTCTGCTCCCGAGGACCCGGCGGCGGCCACCCGGCTCCCCCCCCCACCCGGAACCCCCCTCGGGAAGGCGCGGGGGGTGGGGGAAGCCCCGGGCTGACGTCAGCGGGCTCAGCTCCCCGCCGGCCTGGCGGGCTCGGGACCGGGCAACTAACGGGCCGGCGCCGAGGGCCCGACGGTCCCGGCGGCGGCTAGAGGAGCCCCGAGGCCGCGGAGGGGCTCCCGAGTGGACCCGGCCGCCCACAGCCCGCCGGCTCGCCCTCCTGCTCGCTCACTCACCGTGGGTGGCGGGGCGTCGTCCCTTCCCCGGCCAGGTGAGCCTGCGACCCCGACCCGCCCGGCTCCCTACACCCACAGCCCCAGTATTTACCTCCGACGCGCGGCCCCCGCGCAGCCGAACCTGCTACCTGGGCCCGCCCCCACCTGCCCCGCCTCCGAGCCACTCGAGGGGGAGGGAGAAAGCGGGGGCAAAGGGGCAGCCGTCAAAAGAACCAATCAGCGCCAGAACTGCGTCCTTACGCACGCTCTGATTGGGTCGCTCAATGACAGACCGTCCTCCAATGGCTGTCGGCCCGGAGCGGACTGAAGGGACTTTCCGTTCCGTCAAGCTCGGTGGAGCCAAAAAGAAAGCGAAGAGGCGGGGAGGAGCAGGCGGGAAGCTCTGCTGATTGGGCAGAAGACGGTGTGTGCCGCGTTACCATTGGCTGACACCAGAGCTGGGGCGGGGCAGCATGCTTCGCTCGCTCCACCTCCATGCCTGGGTTCTGGCTGTAGGCTTAGCTGTCAAAACTCCCGCAGACTGAGTTTGGGGCTGCGGTGGCGAGCAGTCCGCAGGAGAACTAGAATAGGATTTCAGAATTCCGGGAAAAAAGCAAAGCTTTAGAATCAAACCTAAGGGCGAATCCTTTGTGCTTTCCATAAGAAGGCTCGCGTGGCATCAGGAACTCACAACCACGCTCAGCCTCGACGTCTTCATCTGTCAAGTGGAGATAATCGCGTCGCCTGTCTTGCAGGAGTTGTTGTGAAATACCGTATTCGAAGCTGCTGAATCACAGCAGACGCTCAGTCGTGTCAGATCGCTTCCTCTACCTCAAATTCAGCCTGAGACCCCTGCTGCTTCTGAACCTCTGTGACCACCTATCCCAGGTCGGAGGCAGGGTTTCCTAGGGTGGTGCAGAGGTTTCCACACGCTGCCTCACTCAGCTCCGAACCCCTGGCCACCAGCCAGGACTTGGGGTGTAGTTAAGGCTCTTTCAATTAGAAGGGAGGTTTGTGATTCCCAAAAGTGCTCAAAATATTTAAGGAAGTGCTTTTTATAATCAGTCCCAGAGCTTTGCAGCATGCTTTGCTGCACTGGATACTCCTGTTAATTAATTCCTTCTCCTTTGACATTTTAAGTACCAATTATATGAGAAGGTGATTAATAGTGGAGAAGGAATGTTTGTGTGTGTGTGTGTGTGTGTGTGTGTGTGTGTGTGTGTTTAATCTAAAGTGATATCTCTGAAGATCTGGAGGATTTAAACCAGTGAGGACATAAAAGAAGTCACATGAATGATTTCTAACAGTGCAGGTAAACAGGCCACCCACGTCCCTTGCCATAAGCACCTAGAATGAAATGCCTTTTTTTTTTTTTTTTTAAACCTAAGCCTCAATCCACGCTTGCCCCTCCCTGCCATCCTAATCCTGTTTCCCAAGCTTCATGACCACACTGCACAGAAAGCAGCAAATTGGGAACCAAGTCCCGGCTCGCAGTGTGGACTTAGGTGACACTGTTCTCCTAGATCCAGATTCTCTAATAACGTCGTAAGAGTCAAAGATCACCGTCTGGCTGTCTGGCAGAAAAATTCTGCCTGAAGACTGTTTTTGCCTGCCCCATACAGGGAGAAGGAGGAGGGAAACGAGGAAGTGGAGCGGGAGAGAAAGATGCTGAGTCCTTTCAGTCAGGGCCGGCACTGTCCCTTTCTCCCCCTGCCACACCCCTCCGCATTCCCTGTGATCCCCTGGCACACTCCTCTCATTTATGTTAACTGCTGGCCTGCGGCATTTGAGTTTGCCACGCCTAGAGGAGGACACCTTGGCCTCTTCTGTGACGATGGCATTTGGTGCTGCTGAGCCCCCCGCCTCAGGAGTAGTGCTTTCTTCCCCCGCAGCGGCGGTCAGTTCCCTGACTCAGTCCTCCATCAACGTTCCCTGAATCACGCAGGGTCAGAGCTTGGCTTCACCGCTGAGATCTTCTTCCACGCCAGGTCTGATAAACAGGGCTCATCTCTCAATTAGCATCTCCTATCAATTGGTAATGACTGCCTAGAACATGGCGCTGGAAACAGTGTCTGAAGCTGTGTCCAGGCTCACGGGGCAGAGGCATGCCCGCCAGGGGATGCGACAGGGAACAGTAGTGTGGTGCTCTTATTTCAGTCCTCGACAAGCCGGCCTCTCCTTTTACAGATGGGAGATTAAGGTCCAAAAAGGGGAAATGACTTGTCCCCAGTCGCCCAGAAGATGGGCTGAGACCCTGATTCTCCTGATTTCGAGCCAGAGCTCTGGCCGCCTCTGTTTCAATGAATTCTGCGACTGAAATGCTCCCCGCCTTCCAAAGGGTCTTTACTGATGGCTCCAGGCCCCTCCGATCACCTCTGTCTGTCCACTTCCCCACCGCTCGTTCCACTCAGCCTGGCCCTGGCTCCACATAACCTGGGGTCACTGGGAAACAGGTGCGAGTGGGCCTGACAGCAAGCCGCTCTGAGCACACAGAAACAGCAGCTGGGAACGCAGGCGAGGGCTGTCTGAGGAAGTGACCTCTGAGACGAAGTAGGAAAGACGACTGGCGGTCAGGGGTGACGGGGAGCAGCCAGGTGAAGGGAACAGGGACACGCGTGACACGCTGAAGGAACTGAAACAGGCCGAGAGCAGAAGTGGTGGGTGTAAAGGGGCCGGGCGGGCGGGGCCTCGAGAGCCCCAGGAGGTGTTGGTCTTCACTTCAAGAGCGGTGGGAACGGGGAACCCTCCAAAGGGGTTAAGCAGGGGCTTACCTGTGGTTCTAAACTGTCTGCATGGTTTTCTTGTTGCACACTGCAGGAGCCCAGCAAGAAGGCCTGGAGTAGAATGGAGCTCTCACGCCCAGGAGCCAGGTAGCCTGGTAGCAAACCTCAACAGCATGGCTGTTCATTGGACCTTGCCCCGTGCTTCCCAAAGGGAAAACGCTTAGCAAGCAGGAGCTCCAGGTGCAACTGAACGTTCTGTCCGGGGGCTTTCCCTCTGGTCCCCTAAAAGCTCTTTTTGGTAAGATAAAAGGGATCGTTCTAATCACCTTTTAACTAATCCAGCTGAAGTATAAACCCACGCTCTCCTGTGGGAGCTATGTGCTGTTATCAATGGTAAATAATTCCTCTGGGATTTGAGAATCACACACCCAGAGAAAAGGGGGCCAGAGCTCTTCCCTGGGAATCGCATTCTGAGCAGTAGGCACATTAGGAACAATCCTGTGCCCCAGGAAACCTCCCTCCCTTAGGAAGGGGCACTAATGGTGTTGGAGGAAGAGGAGATGGATGGTTATAATCTGCTCCCAACCTCTATTTTCTGCCTCCGGCAAGTCAGGTGGGTCCCCCACCCGCTCAACAGCTATTTGAGCCCCTACCACGCGCGAGACACCGTCTGGACTCTGAGGACAGTGCAGAGGTTGACGTTCTAGGGAAAGGAAGAAGCAAACACAGGAGTTCATGCTGAGAAGGCAGCAGTAAGCAGGGCAGGGGAGAAGAGAGTCGTGGGGGACTGCCGGTGCCAGTGGGTTGGAAAGAAGGACCCCTTTCCTGAGGTGACACTTGAACAAAGGCCCGAAGGAAACGAGGACGCCAGCCCTGCGGCCCTCTGGGAGAGAGTGTTTCCGGCAGAGGGAATAGGCAGGTGGAAAGTTCCGGAAGCAGCTGGGGGCCGGACGTCATCAAGGAATGGCCAAGAAGCGATGAGGCCGCAGTGCAGAGAAGGGGGGTGGGACGGGCAAAGGGGAGGTTGAGGAAAACGCAGGGGCAGGCCAGGCAGGCCTGAGACCTTGCCTTTCACCCTGTGGGACACGAGAGTCCTGGAGAGCTCAGATCAGAGAGGGGCCGCTCTGACGCGTGTCTTAGCGGGCTCACGCTGAGGGTCAGGGCAGCCATGGAGTCAAGGGGACCCCATTTCCTGGGGGGTGGGGAGGGCAGTTGAAGAGGTGGTAGGGATGGACCTGAAAATATGAAGAAAAAAGCTGCTTGAAGTTTAAAAAAATAAGAAAAAGGATGCAGAGGAAGAATTCTCAGGGTGACTGATGGGAGTGGAGGGTAACGTCATTCTCCAAGGGACACTCCAATGGCTGGCATTCATGACCTCGCTGTTCACCTGTCACCTGCCAGCCAGGGCGCGAGGCTCTGCGCCCCCTCCCCTGCGGGCACTGGCAGGTGTACGCCCTGCCTGCCGCGCTTCACCCCGGGGCTGCCGCCTCCCGCGGGGAGGGAGGCACGGACATGTTGGTGCAATAAGGAGAGGATGCTGTCGTCTCAACTCAACCCGCTTGGAACCCGATTCTGCCGCCCACGTTCTGGGGGTGGATTCATTCGGCATCTGGTTTTGGTGCTGTAGCGAGAAAAACACTCAGATTGAGGTGTTTGTTTTTTTTTTTTCTTCTTCTAGAACGCTGGTGAATATAATTAAAGTCTGAAGCTCTTTTTAAAAATTCTCCTGGCTCTGAGACCTTTTTTTCTACGCATAAAAATGGTGTATTCTTAGCCACAAATGAGGACTCTGTCTGCTCCTGGATAAGCCACTGGTCCCCAGCACACACCTTTCAGGTAACCTCCCTAATCAGAGAACTTTCAGATGAAAAGTCCTATTTCAGGAGTTACCTGCAAATGTCTAGAATGCTTTCGGTGGATCTGTTGGATCTTCCAACATTAGGAAACTTCCCCTCTGGGCCCTGACGGTAACCACATACTCAGACTCCAGTATCACTCCTACCTGAGCCCTCTTGGAACTCTTCTTTCTCCACAGTCTCTCCCTGGGTTAGGTCATCCAGGCCCGAGGACCCCATTCCCCCTTCGACAACGCCACGGACACCCATGCTATGCTGTCTGCCGGTGACCTCTCCTGCAGGGTCCAGACTCACGCCGTAACTTGATGTCTTCACTTGACTTCTCCACTTGGGTGTCTTAGACTTGACAATCCAAAACAGAAGTACCTCCCACTTCCAAGCTGGTTTCCCACCTGTGGTCTCCTGCCTCCCAGCTACTCAGGTCAGAAGTCTAGGAGTCATCCGTGAGTCTTCCCTTTCTCTCATCCCTCTCAACCAGTCCATTGAGTGAGCCCCAGGGCATCCACCTCCAGTGTCTCTGGGATCCGTCTCCTCTCCACCTCCACTGACACCGCCCTAGGCCGGCCACCTGCCTCTTACCTGTCCTGCAATATAGCTCCTGGGTGGTCCTAGGTGGTCTCCCCACTTCCTCTTCCCCTCACCCCACCCCTAAGCATTCCAATCTCTGCTCCAGCCAGAACCCAAATCGGTCTTCTTTAAATGTAATTGGGTCACCTTCCCCCTGCTTAGAACTCTCCCATGGTTTGCACTTGTTCTAAGATCACGCCCAAGCTCTTGACCATGACCAGCGAGGCCCTTCACGAGTGGTCCCACCTACCTCTTCATTTCCGTCTGGTGACACTCTCCCCTTAGCTTGCCTCAAACATACTGAACTAGTTTCCTGTTGCTGCTGCAACAAATTGCCGTATACTTGGTGGCTTAACCTTTGGAGTAGTACGAGCGTTCATGTACATTGTACATCCTCGTGCCTTCTGACCATCCAGAGTACGATCAAACATGTGTAAGGCAGCATTAAAAAAAGGAAAATGTATGTCCTTCTTGTTTCCATAAATTGGTTATCAAATAAACATGATTTTAAGTTAATAAAACTAACTGGAACTAATTTCATTTTTTGAAAAAAAAAAAACAAAAACAAACTCACTCCCGGGGGTCAGTGAGCATGAAAAAAACTCACTACTCAGAAGGGTTCAAATGACACAGATTGAGTCTCTGATAGTCCTAGCGGCCAGAAGACCCAAATGGGCTGGAAGCAAAATGGCGGCTGGGCTGGACATGCCCTAGTGGACGTAGGGAACAATGTGTCTTTGCCTTTCCAGCTCCTAGAGCTACATTCTTTGGCCCACGGGGTCCCTTCCTCCACCTTCAAAGCCAGGCGTAGGGCATCTTTCATCAGTGGTCACATTGCCTTCTTTTGTGTCAAACCTTCCTTTGCTTCTCTAAGGGTACCTGAGGCTGCACTTGGGGTCTGTTCAGCTCATCTAAGATACTCTCCTCATCACCAGATCCCTAACTTAATCACATATTTAAAGCCAATTTTGCTGTATGAGCAACATTCCCGGGTCCCAGGCCTTAGGACCTTTTGGGGGCCATTACTCAGCCTACCACACACACACCAAGCTCTTTCCCTAGACAGGGCTTTTGCACAGCATGCGGACTGTTTACCTGCCTCCTGCCCCTCCCTCCCTCCCTCCCCCTCACCCCTCACCATCACTGCCTTGAAGGCAGGAACTGTGTCTATGTTGTTCACCCATCGATCGTCCTAACATGTCTGGCGACTATCATTGCAGACTAAAGCAAAAGAAGACGCACTGACAGTCCAAAGGTATGCCAAGGGGCTGCTGCGTTCACTCGTCAAGAGAAAGCGAGCCCACCTCCGTCTTCCTCCCGGTCCCCTGGGTCAGAAACAATGGCCAGGAAGGGACCTAGCACCACCAGCAGAGAGAACTTGCAGAGGCGCTCACACACCGGAGCCCCGGGGGATGCCACGGGTGTTTAATGAGCCGGGCACACACAGAAGCTTTCAAAGAAGTGGATCTCACTCCGGTAAGCGGCCGCCTGAGCCCTTGCTCATTAAATGCAACTAAGACTTATTTCCACAAGGCCTGCCCAGGAGGCTGCAGGCCGAGGAGAGCTGTTCCCACACCTTCCCCAGCCTTCTCCGGTTAGAAGATGCCTGGAGCCACTTGGAGAGAACAGAGGGGGGGCCCGGGGGCCTTTCAGCCAGGGCATTGTGAGCATCCAGCGCTGCTCAGAGCATCACGTTGGGTGAGGCTTTGCCAAGCTTAAGCCAAATCAGTTTGACTGGCAAGGTTATTTCTAAGAATTGCTTTGGCCTTAAGCAATACATTATCTGATGGAATATATCATTTTTCCCACTTCCAAGTAGAAGAAGGTGCTTTAGTATTTGACAAGTTGCAGGAACATTAAAAAAGGTTTGGTCACCACAAAGACAAGCTGAGTGACTCCATCATTTTCTCTTCTGTGACGATTTAGAGCAGTGATAGTCAACCTGGTCCCTACCGCCCACTAGTGGGCGTTCCAGCTTTCATGGTGGGCGGTTGCGAAGCAACCAAAGTATAAATAAAAAGATAGGTTTAACTATAGTAAGTTGTTTTATAAAGATTTATTCAGCCAAACTTAGCGAAAATCCGACATAAAGTAGTTGGTAAGTATTTATAATTATTATTATATGCTTTAACTTGCTGTAACTCTGCTTTATAAATTTTATAAAGTTACTTCCCTACTTTATAAATCACCATTACTGTGGAACCGGTGGGCGATTAGAAAATTTTACTACTAACAGAGATACAAAAGTGGGCGGTAGGTATAAAAAGGTTGACTCCCCCTGATTTAGAGCATAAAATTCCAGGTCATTTTTTAAATTATTATTATTATTATTATTATTTATAAAAATATAAACTTGAAAGAATAAAATAATGTGGCTTATAAATATTAACCAGTTTTCACAAATGGCAAAGCGTAAAATAGTAACACTTGTACGACACCTGACATTTACAAGGGCTTCTATGACATGTGTCCTTCTAAGAAATCCAGGAAAAAAAAAACACATTTGCTTTTTACAAAAGGAAGGGCCTCTGATTTTGCCCCTATAAAGTTTTGGCCCACAACTTTATACCCTAAGAGATCCTGGCACAAGTCAACCAGAACCGCCTCTTGGGGATATATTCCGGAAGTCTGCCATCCCAGATCAGTGCACAGGCATCCACCGGGCGCCCAGTAGGGCATTCAAAGTCCAGGCACAGACTGACTTCTCAAAGCTGCACTCGGATGGGGGGGCTGATTCCAAAGGCTTGACGGCAGCACCACTGAATCCACAGGAAGTAAAAGTCCACGTGTGATACCAGCTGTAGTGTGGACACCTTCTTCTTGCAAAGCTAGACGATCGTAGGGACTCAATGGCTGTCCTACGTCCCCGCCCACTCCTGTCTTAAGGACCAGAAAGGAGAGCAGGGTCCACGGTAGCCCCTCCCATCCTGGGAGGGACAGGAAATATCAAAGCTGAGGACCCTGGTATTTGCCATCCTCGACCACAGAGGAAACGCCACGTGCAGGGTCCAGGGTGAGGGAGGAACCAGACGTGGGGAGCAGCCTGGACGGTTGATCCACAAGACCCGGCAGAAAGTTGCTTCCGGAACACCGCTCCCCGTTGTGAGAGGCAGGAAAAGGGGCTGCCCATGGGGTCCGGGTCTCTAACGCCGATAGGCACGCAGTAGCTTGCCTGGGCCCACAGACACGTCTCATCAGCTGGAGGCCGGCCCCACAATGCAGAGGGCTGCTCCTTTCCTATGGGCCGTGGATGGGATCGTGAGGTCACCTGAGGGCCAGAACAGCGTCCACTCGGAAGGTCACCGGTGCTGCTTCTCGGCCAGAACACCTGAGTGGCCCTGGGCAGACAGGGCTCTGTCAGAACCCTCCGTCTGTGCCCGACGCCACCCAGCTGCCGGTCTCCAGCCCCATGGCCTGCGCCCACACAAACCGGGATGAACCTTGGCCCGGAGACATCAGAGCAGGAGCCTGGAGTCCCTGTGGCTGAGCTCCTCCATTTCCTCGGGCAAGAAAGTGTTTCCTCGGAGCCTTAAGAGGATAAAGCAAAGAGGGGTTGGCACGACGACAGACCCACAGCATCGCTTTCCAACGGAAGCCGCACTTTCTAAAGCAACGCCCAGGTGGCTGCCCCTCTGGTCCAGCAGTCCAGCAGCACTCCCACCAGTCCCTGGGAAGTAAGTCAGCTGGTTTCACCCATGTGTCTGCCAGGGCGGCTGGAAGACTCTGCTCAGAAAGCCCACACTGGACCCAGACTCCCCAAGGCTCGGAGACTCTGCTCAGAGAGCCCACACTGGACCCAGACTCCCCAAGGCTCGGAGACTCTGCTCAGAGAGCCCACACTGGACCCAGACTCCCCAAGGCTCGGAGACTCTGCTCAGAGAGCCCACACTGGGCCCAGACTCCCCAAGGCTCGGAGACTCTGCTCAGAGAGCCCACACTGGGCCCAGACTCCCCAAAGCTCGGAGAGCCCACACTGGGCCCAGACTGCCCAAGGCTCGGAGACTCTGCTCAGAGAGCCCACACTGGGCCCAGACTGCCCAAGGCTCGGAGACTCTGCTCAGAGAGCCCACACTGGGCCCAGACTCCCCAAGGCTCGGAGACTCTGCTCAGAGAGCCCACACTGGGCCCAGACTCCCCAAAGCTCGGAGAGCCCACACTGGGCCCAGACTGCCCAAGGCTCGGAGACTCTGCTCAGAGAGCCCACACTGGACCCAGACTCCCCAAGGCTCGGAGACTCTGCTCAGAGAGCCCACACTGGGCCCAGACTCCCCAAAGCTCGGAGAGCCCACACTGGGCCCAGACTGCCCAAGGCCGGCCCCTCTTTTTAAGGCAAGAGCAGCGTCTGTCCAGAATGCAGTGAGCATGTCTACATGCCTCCCCTTCCCCCAGTGCCGCCAACAGGAAGCAAATAACATCAGAGCCCTTCAAATAACCTGACGCTGGCTTGCTCCTCGCAGACACAGACTGTGACATTCCTTAGGGCTGTGCAACGATTGAAAAAGAATCCCCGCACTGTGCCTTGGCCCCGAGGAGCCCCCAGGGTGCAGGGCTTGCCCAGTCACACTGGAGAGGCGATCTCTCCATCACAGGGCAGATTTTAGAAGTCTTTATTTTTAACTTCACCATTTGATATCTACCGTTGCCGCTGCCTTATTACACAGTGCGAGGGAGGGACATGTCTGCATACTGAACGCAAGGGGGACAAGCTCCCCGGGACGGGGCAGGTCATGAACAAACAGCCCAAGGTGCTGGCCCCGGACAGCAGGTCGGGCCGGTGCGCCACCAGCCAGGGCCAGCCGGCCCGGCAGAGTGGGGTCAGCCCCTCCTCTCCTCTGCTTCGGTACCGGCACGTGCAGTGGGGGTCCCGAGTGGCCGGCCTGTCTTGGGAAAACCCTGACGTGTTGGTTTTGATGGCGGAACCTCCTTCTTCTTTTTTTTTGTTTGTTTTTTGTTTTTTACTTATTTTTTACAGAGACAGAGAGTGAGTCAGAGAGAGGGATAGACAGGGACAGACAGACAGGAATGGAGAGAGATGAGAAGCATCAATCATTAGTTTTTCATTGCGCATTGCAACACCTTAGTTGTTCATTGATTGCTTTCTCATATGTGCCTTGACCGCGGGCCTTCAGCAGACCAAGTAACCCCTTGCTGGAACCAGCAACCTTGGGTCCAAGCTGGTGGGCTTTTGCTCAAACCAGATGAGCCCGCACTCAAGCTGGTGACCTGAGGTCTCGAACCTGGGTCTTCCGCATCCCAGTCCGACGCTCTATCCACTGTGCCACCGCCTGGTCAGGCGGAACCTCCTTGTTTTAAAATACAGAGAGGTCCCAGCTTAACAACAGATTGACCTGATTCTTCAATGTCATGATGGTGCAAAAGCAATATGCTTTCAGGGGAAACCACACTCTGAATTTTCATGTTTCCCGGGCTAGTGACGGTGGTGCGATGCTCTCCCGTGATGCGGGGCAGTGAGAAGACTTTGCCCCACCGGAGGCTAATGTAAGGGTCCTGGGTACATAGGCCAGGCTGAGCAATGATACTCAATAGGTTAGGCGTAGTCAGTGTGTTTTTGACTGAATGATGTTTTTCAGCTCCTGATGGGTTTATCGGAACATAACCCCGTCGGAAGTTGAGGAGCATCCGTATTGGTTTCTAGCTCAGAGACTGAAACGCACATAGTGACACTCATGTGAAATGTGTTAAACCAGGGGGAGCCTTTCCACCCCTCAGCTGAGTGACCATGACACAGCCACGGAAGAGAAGATATGAGGTTGTGACTCCAGCGCTTGTTCGAATACGTGAAAGAATCTGACTCGTGTATTTGCAAAGGTCCTGCCCTGCACTACGTCCACCCGGAGCCACACGGGGTCGGACACACGGCCTTGACCTCGGAAGGCAGAGGTGATGCCCGGGCGGGCAGGAGCTGAGCTCTTTCCTCTGTGACTCTCCTTCCCGTTCCCTCACCACGGCCTAGAACAGGAGCTGTTTCGAATGAATACTTGTGATTTAACAATAATAAAAGAATTGGTCTCTGCTCAGAGACGTGAAGACATCATTCGCAGACAAAACACTACACCCGTCACATGTAGAATGCCGCTCAAATTCTGAGCCAAATGGGACCTTAGAAATCCTCACGCTTCTCCCTCCCCTTGCCCCGTTTTACAGATTGGAAGACTGAGGCTCAGAGAGGGGAGAGAGAGAGAGAAAGAGAGAGAGAGGGGAGAGAGAGAGGGAGGTCTGCCCAGGGCCCTTACCAGACTTCCAGGATGGTGTCATTCTTTTCGAGGGCCTGCAGGAGGACTTCTGCCCCAAGGTAGGTGACTCCGTTGTTAGACAGCCTAGAGAGGAAGGTGCAATGGTGAGCTTCAAGGATGCTTGGTTGTCCTCTTGGGCTGACCAATTAGAGGCTTTGGGTGTTGGCTGTCCTGTTGAAGCCACCTGCCCCCTGGACATGTCCCTCTCCTGCTGTGTTCCGAATGAGCTCATCAACAAAGGCTCAATGCCTAAAAGGGGAGGCCCCCTCCCTCTTCCATTCACTGTATTCTTTTATCTGATTAGCAGCTCCTCTCTTAGGAATGTGCTCTGGCCTGGTTGTTAAGTACTGCATTTTAGTGCCAGATTTCCTGGGTCCAAATCCAACTCAGACCACTTCCTTTCCGATCGCCTCATCTCTAAGATGGACTGAGAGTGCCCACTTCCCCAGTGCACGCATTAAACAGAGAATGGTTAGTTCTAAACTTCCTGGCACCATACTTAACTGATGGAAGGAGATCAATGAACAGTGACGTTTCATGGGGGGAGGGGGGACTCGGGGGGCCTCAGGGCGTGAGGAGGCGTGAGGTTGGGAGTGGGGAAGGGGAATAGCAGAGGTCAGGGACGGCAAGGGGAGAGCCGCAGGGTCCCCACAATGTCCCTCTGCTCCTAGCTCAACTTTCTCTGTCATCTCCACTGCCTGCCTCCTGCCCCCTCTACAACTGCAGGAGCGGCTCCGAAGCTGACCCCTAGGCCATGCCAACTGGGGGGCGCTCCTACCCTGTGCCAGCTCATCACCGGCACCATCTCGTGCTCACAACCCAACGAGGGGGGTCCGAGTGTTCCCCCATTTGCACTGGAGACAACCGGGTCACTCGTCCGTGGAGCCACAGCCCGTAATGGTGGGGCTGGGTCCAAACGCCGGCCGCCGGGCCCAGACCCGCACTTGTCTTTTAACCAAATGCTGGGCAGTTTAGTTAAAAGAAAGACGGAGGCATCTTCTCATGGGGGAAACAGTGAAGGGTGATACAGGTCGGGGCTGCTGAATTATAACCCTCTCGCCACAGCAGCACGGGACAATGCCTGCTGCCCTCGCCTGGCATCCCGCGGGGTCGACTGGGTACGTCTGTGGCCACGGGACAGCACAGGCTCACCACGTCCACACCTGGGTACGTCTGTGGCCACGGGACAGCACAGGCTCACCACGTCCACACCTGGTCGATAATAAAGCAGGTACTGCCAGAGGCCCCCACAGGGTGCAAAGCCCGGGTCCGGCTCAGACACACCCTGGCTTCCCCCAGGCCCCCAGCCCACGTGCGCCCATGTGATGATGAGGAGCGGAAGCGTTTGCCCCACACACTTGGCAGCAGCGTGGCCCCTCGGAGCGACAGACACGGGCACTGGCAGGGCGCTGAGCAGGCTGGTGGCGGACCCAACGCTCTCCAGAGGCAGCTGTCTGCCTGTCTCGGAAGCCAGCTGCTTCCCTTGAGCCATATTTGCCAGGGAAAATGCCACCCTCCTCTGGCAAAAGGAGCCATCTGGTGAGGCCCTGGCGCCCTTCAGCACCGTGGCGGGGGTGGCGCCAGCCTCGGGGAGCGCCAACCCAAGCCTGCGACGGCCACTGCGCTCCCGCCCCCCTCCGCTGCTGTCCCCGGCTCCCGCGGGCGCGCTCCTTACTTGAGGACTTTCAAACTTGAATTTCTCTTAAGTCCTTCGGCGAGGGAGCACACCCCTTCGTCCTGGAGACGGTTCTCCTCCAGGCTGGGAAGAAGGAGAGGGAAGACTCAGGTGACAGGGTAACACTGATCATGGAAGGTGCGGTCAATAAAGACAAGCCGTGTCCCTTATTTAGAAAATCCAACATCCGAGAATAAACACATACAAATAAAGTAAGAACAGATAAGGCAGGGTGGGAGTCTTTATTCCAGGGACATCTTTGTAAGAGAGAATATGTCCAAACTCTCCAAACCGTAAGGTGCTCCCTAATGTCCCAGGGATGCAATATCCATTTTCCCTCCCTCCCTCCCTCCCTCCCTCCCTCCCTCCCTCCCTTCTCTCTCTCTCTCTCTTTCTCTCTCTCTTTCTTTCTTTCTTATTAATGGGAGCCTTGTTTCATTCAGGGCAGCCACGTGCTTGCTAAACCAACCAAACCGACCAAAAACAACACTTCCCACTCTTCACTGCAGCCAGGGTTGACCGAGAGACAGCCACAGGGCCATGGACACGCAAGGGGGCATTGACAGACGGGCTTCAGGGAAACGCTGTTGAAAGGGGAGAGACCCAGCAGGCCTGTGCCTTGTGTCCTTCCTGGCCATACAGACTGAATCCTGGGATAAACAAAGAGGGCCGGAGGTGCTGCAGCCCTCTTGTGATCATGAGGCTACCCACCCTGAGGGCGCAGCCACAGACTGAGGATGAGACGGAACAGGGAGGAGTCCAGACTGCGCCCCCCATTGGGCTCATGGAACCGCCATACGGGCCCCATGCTGCCTACACCTGGAAGGCCCGTGCATGGAAAAATAAACCCGTTCCTGGTCTAAGCCTCCGTAGGTGCAAGTTTCTCCTCACTTGTGACTTCCAGGAGTCGTAACTGAGGCACTCACGGTGAGGCGCTTCCTCTAACGAGGAATCCCAAGTGGTGAGAGCCAATCAGGACAGACTCACTGGTCTGTCGGAGGAGCCAGTGAGCCCTGACAGCAGCCAAGGCCACGGCAGTATCCGTTTTGTGACAGCGCTCAGAGGTGTCGGCACCCTTCTGCTTTCTGGATAAATCAACAACTCATCCCCCGCCCCTCCCCGATGTAACCCGAAACTACCCAGACGCATGGTGAGAAGACTAGAAGGCTGACGTCTAAAGGACAGAACACCTGGGATCCGTTTCAGGTCAGTCATGAGAGTACGGTTCACGGTTCACCTCTTCACGTCCCCCAGACTCCACAGCACCTTCCGAGGCGGCCCTGGCTCTACCCGGGCAGTGCGCCGAGGCACTCCCCTTCTCTGAGATGACCGGCGGAACCGCCATTGTTTGAACTGCAGTAGCCATGGCAGCAGCAACAATAGTACTGCCACTGTCACTACAGATGAACACTTCTGAAGCACTTATACCTGTTAGGCTCTTCGCAGGCATGACTGACCTCGTTTAATTCTTACAAAAGTGTTCTACCGTTGGAAGAAACCTAAGATGCAGAGGGTTGTTACTGAACTTGCCTAAGATCACGGCCGGGCCCGGAAGCTCAGACCACCTGATTCCGGAATCTGTGCTCTCAACCATTAGGTCACCTGGAGGCAGTCAACTAACACACCCAGAAGTACAATTAAATAAAACGAGCAAGCACCTCTCTGCCAGTCTCTGTCAGCTTCATTCACCCAGCACGCTGAAAGACAAACGCAAACACACAAGCACGCAATCGCACGCCTTTGTCTCCTTCACACAACTGCTCCCCCACACTCACCAGAGTTCTTCCAGGGCCACGTTCTTTTCCAACATCAGGGCCAAGGCCCGGGCACCCACGCTGCCAATACTGTTCCCCACCAGGCTGGGTGTGGTCAAGGAACAAAAACGTGTCAGAGCAGGGAGGGGCCTCAGGGACGAGCTAAGCAGCGAAGGGTAAGAGTCCGTGGCACGCACGGCCCCACCTCCTCGTCCACTCCATTTCAGACATCAATAACTGATGACCATGCTCTTTTGCATCCAGCCCACAGCAGCCTTAGAGTCTTTCCCAGCCTGGTAGAGTGGGCAACACTACGCCTGGATTAGAGTTGGTCCTTCAGATAAAAATCTATGTGATCCCAAGATCTTCAATGTAAAGATAGGGAATCAAGACCCTTGAGAGGAGAAGGGACACCTTCAGTGTCACCGAGAAAGACCCAAGTGTCCTGACTTCAAATCCAATGGTCTTTCTTTCTCACACCACTGTCTACCATGGTGGGGGGAGGGGGTGAAGTTCAAAGACCTTCAAAACTGGCCCAAGGTCCTTCCTCCCTCCTCACGCTGGTACCCGTAACATGTACAGGACAGATGCTGAAGCTTACCTGAGCCACCGCAAGCTCTGGTGGCCACCCAAGGCTTCCGCCAAGGCCTGGGCCCCCTTGTCACCCACCTTGTTGCCCCAGAACCTGAAAAGACAACAGAGTCAGCATAGTGCCAGTGAGAACCCGCTGTGTGCTCTAGACATGCTCCGTAATATCCTTCCTCTCCATGGCCCCAGCCACGGGGCAAGACCCCCCCACCCAAGCCCAGAAAGGTGCCAGCGGGGCTCCAAGGTCCCAGCAGAGTGGGCCTGCCTCCCTCTTTTTGGAGGGATGGCCAAACTTCACCCAGATTTTTCAGCGGCTTTACATCAAACTGACACAACAATAGAACCCCCCCCCCCGCTACCCCCCCTTGCACCCCCGCACACAACCTCAGAGATAGGGAACTCATTCCCAAAGGCAAGTCACATGGCTGGGACATTTTTCTTGACATTTAGGTCAGATCTGCTTCCTGGTAACTGTGCCCACAAGTTCTTACCTACCCTCTGAGATTACCCAGAACTATCTCTTTAGCTCTTGGCTCCTTAACATCCCCGGTTTCTTCTTCACAGTGTGCAACTCCTTCCCCTACTCGGCCATCAGACCCGCTGTCATTTCGAAACACCCCTTTTGCAAGATGCAGCACAGCTCGTCCCTTGTGACTCAGCCACCCGACACCTGGGAAGCCAGCCTGGACACGTGTGTGCACATGTGAGCCAAGACAGCTGAACTAGGATGCTCACGGCACTTCCATTTATCTGGTAAAGTATCTGCTGAGCTCTGGCTGTGTGCCCACGCCACCCTGTGCCCAGGAAGAGGGCACCATAATAGCAAAAAACCTCAATGTGCACCCACACGAGACCAGTGGAACAGACTACGACGCCCCACCAGCGGAATACTAAGTAGCTATTCTTTGAAACGAGGTCACACAAGATGAAAAGATGCCTGTGATATATGGTTGAGGAAAAAGAAATGCAAGTTACAGAACGGTTTGTATCAGAGGACGGTGTGAGGGGTTTTAGCACAGTGCCTGGCCCAAACGGGGCCTCCATAAATGTGTGTTGAAAGGTAACCACCCCAGAGGTGCCAGATGTGATCTCAGCCCCTCGTGCTAGACTCTGAGTTACTAACGCCGCTTGGGAGAGGTGCCGGTGTCCTCAGCAACAGTCTCACTGGTGGCTTCAACTGCACCTGGGGGCAATATGCCTGCCTGTGAGGTCACCTGGGCCCTGAGGTTATTCTGTCTTCCTGCTGACTTGGGTTCTAAGCCACCATCCCCTCCCGCTCCTGTCCAATGGACCCTCGGGCACACCAGGGCAAGACAGGACAGGCGAGGGGCTGCAGGGATCGCACGGAGCAATGCTGAGGGACTTCGCTCTGCCTGGCACCCAGGAAGCTCCACGCTGGGGCCCCCGGGGGCCTGTGTCGGACCCCCCTCGCCTCCCCCGCAGGCCTGGCATGCCCTCCAGCGAGCAAGGGCTCTGAGGAACCCAGGGAAGCACCTCCATCCTGGGCTAGACTCTGGCCTCCCCCTCCTTCTTGTCTCTCCGTGGCCTCAGGCCCCACCCGGGCTGCACCTCCTCTGGGGGGCTTTTGAGCATTACTGATTGCTGGGCCCTGCCTCTAGACAGCTCGAGTCATTCGTCTGGGGTGGGGTCCAGGCCACGGCCGCCTTCGGAAGCTCCCAGTGGTCCCAATGCACACTGACAAAGATGCCACCTCATGGGCACTGCCCTCCCCCCACCCTGACATCCTGAACTTCCTGTTTATCAAGTAGAAAGCAGGCACCAGGCAGCCGAGGCCCGCCCACTGTCTCCCTGCCTCGTGGTCCTCCCCACCGGAGGCCTTCTGCCTCTGGAGTTCCATCTGCCCCAAACCCCGCCACGCGGCCCCGAGCCCCAGGTTCCGACCTACCCCAGGAACTGCAGGGAGGTGTTGGCCCTGAGCCCCTGGGCCAGCACCTGGGCTCCCTCGGCCGTGATGTGGTTGTTCCCCAACCTGGAAGAGAAGGACAGAGGAGGCTGAGACCAGCAGGACACGGGGACCAGGCATGCAGGGGTCTGCTGGGGAAGACGCGGCCTAGACAGAAAAACCTGGGGGGGGGGACACGCAGAAGCCAGCCCTCCTCCTGCGTGCGCGCTGTGGGGGGGGGGGGGGGAGCTCGCACAATAGCAACACCTCCCACCAGCAAAGGGAAGGGAGGGGCGGGAGAGGCTGTTCTGCAAAGTAGGATGACAGGTACTGGCCAGAGCTGCTTTAGGCAGAGGGCCTGGAAGCTGGTGTCCCAGGGGAGCGAGGGTGACACGCCGTCACAGCCTGTCCTCCGTCTCAGCCACCGGGCTGCCCAGGCCTGTGCCCCTGCAGGCTGCAAGTGGCAGCTACCTGCTTCCCAAGAGCCTAGTGCTGGGAGAGAGGAGGGGCCCCTGCTGAGCCTTCTGGCGGTAGGTGGGGGGCTAGGGGAGAGGATCTCACTGAAATCTGAACCCTTCAGAGAGGCCCCCAGAACTCCTGCCCACTAACCCAGGCTCCCTGGAATAGGAGCGCGCTTTCGTTTGTTTGGAAGAACTTGCATACGCTTTAAGCCACTCTGACTCACCACGATCCTATAGGACAGGAGCCCCTCAGGCTGTGTGACTAAGGGCCCCAGCTCTGGGCTGGGAAAGTCAGCATCAGCTCAGCACCAAGGCCAGCTGTCCACGCCTGCTCCCAGCCAGTGACTGGGAGACCGGAGACAACCCCTGCCCTGCAGGCAGACTTCCCTGGAGGACCCCCAGCAGCCTTCCATGCTGAGAACTGGCCTGACTTCTGAGATGTGTCATCCCCCCATCCCTCCCTCCCTCCCTCCCTCCCTCGCTGGGCTCAGGCCCGCGTTGCACCTGATGGCTCTCCCGGCCTCCCCACCACTCCCTATTCCCCCTCCTAGGCGCCCCCCCCCATAGATACATCGGTTGCACATTGACTCCCTGCTCGGAAGACTGGACCTACTGACAGGGAGGGGCCCGCCAGAACTCCCGGGACTTCCGGAAACCTTTCGCTCACTCTACAGAAAGCGCCTACTCTACGGTGCAGGTGGATATTAGCTTCCCTGATCGTCACAGCCGCCGAGAAGGTAGCTGTTATTACCATCTCTGCCTTACAGAAAGGGACACAGAGGCACACCCAGAGGACTGACCCGAGGTCACGCAGCTAATAAAATTCAGATTGCAGGGATCATGGGTTCAAACCTTGGTCTGTCTGGCTCTCAACTACAAGGCTCTACCAGCCAGACGCCCAGGTCTCCGCCTCTGAGCCCAGCCCCGTCTGTGACCCACAGCCGTCCCTGGGGTGAGGACCCCACCCAGGTCGGCCCCGTCAAGCTCAGGTCTGTGAACAAGGGGCACGGAGAGGGCAGCAGAAGCGAACCCCACCCCTGGCAGCTCCGGTCCCCAGACCCTGCCCTGCGGGTAGGAAGAACCGAGAGAAGCAATTCTTCACTTCGCCTTCTCCCACGGGCCGTCCGTCCGGGCGGTAGGACGAGCCCAGAGAGAAAGAAGCCAGGCCGCGCTGGGACCGTCGGAGGGGCAGTAGGGGCTGTCAGACGGGAGAGACCAGTGGAGCCCAGGAGGATGGGGGCAGCACCCACGAAGACCTCCCGGATGGGAGCGCAGACCTGGCCCTCGCCCACCCGTGGGAGGCCTTCCGGGGGCTTTCTGGCAACTGGCAGCCACAGCGTGATGACATGTGACTGCGGCCTGCCTCCCCCGAGCACGCACTCTGCATACGGCAGGGACCTCGGAAACCCAGAGAGCTTGTGACACTCTAAGACGCGGGGCGGGGAAAGGGCCCGGGAACCCTCTTCAGCCTGGGCCTTAGAGGTCCCGGACAGAAGGCCCTCACACAGCCGAGTCCAGAGTTCGCCAGGGAGGTCACAGCGCCAGCAAATCCCTGTTCCGAAGGGGACCCGGCCTCTGTCTTCAGCCAGGTCACGCGCCCAGCACGGACCGGGCCAGGGCCGAGGCCAGACCGCCCCGAGGGGCGTGAGGGGGAAACACCGAGGAGCAGGGCTGCCGAGGCTCACCTCAGCGCCAGGAAGTTCTGCCGGCTCCCCAGGAGCGTGGCCAGGGCCTTTGCACAGCCGTCGGTCAGCTTATTGTTGAATAAACTGGGAAGTTTGGAGAGAGACACGTGGAGACAAGGCACCGCGGAGAGCGACCGCCACGCCCAGGGCAGCCCCTCGCTCAGGACAGGGGTCACCCTGCACCCGTCGGCCATGCAGACGCCTGCCCGGCCTGTCCCGGCCCCCCGCCCAGGGCAGCCCCTCGCTCAGGACAGGGGTCACCCTGCACCCGTCAGCCGTGCAGACGCCTGCCCGGCCTGTCCCGGCCCCCCGCCCAGGGCAGCCCCTCGCTCAGGACAGGGGTCGCCCTGCACCCGTCGGCCATGCAGACGCCTGCCCGGCCTGTCCCGGCCCCCCGCCCCGGGCAGCCCCTCGCTCAGGACAGGGGTCGCCCTGCACCCGTCGGCCATGCAGACGCCTGCCCGGCCTGTCCCGGCCCCCCGCCCAGGGCAGCCCCTCGCTCAGGACAGGGGTCGCCCTGCACCCGTCGGCCATGCAGACGCCTGCCCGGCCTGTCCCGGCCCCCCGCCCAGGGCAGCCCCTCGCTCAGGACAGGGGTCGCCCTGCACCCGTCGGCCATGCAGACGCCTGCCCGGCCTGTCCCGGCCCCCCGCCCAGGGCAGCCCCTCGCTCAGGACAGGGGTCGCCCTGCACCCGTCGGCCATGCAGACGCCTGCCCGGCCTGTCCCGGCCCACCACCCACGCCCAGGGCAGCCCCTCGCTCAGGACAGGGGTCACCCTGCACCCGTCGGCCATGCAGACGCCTGCCCGGCCTGTCCCGGCCCACTGCCCACGCCCAGGGCAGCCCCTCGCTCAGGACAGGGGTCACCCTGCACCCGTCGGCCATGCAGACACCTGCCCGGCCTGTCCCGGCCCCCCGCCCAGGGCAGCCCCTCGCTCAGGACAGGGGTCGCCCTGCACCCGTCAGCCGTGCAGACGCCTGCCCGGCCTGTCCCGGCCCCCCGCCCAGGGCAGCCCCTCGCTCAGGACAGGGGTCACCCTGCACCCGTCGGCCATGCAGACGCCTGCCCGGCCTGTCCCGGCCCCCCGCCCAGGGCAGCCCCTCGCTCAGGACAGGGGTCACCCTGCACCCGTCGGCCATGCAGACGCCTGCCCGGCCTGTCCCGGCCCCCCGCCCAGGGCAGCCCCTCGCTCAGGACAGGGGTCACCCTGCACCCGTCAGCCGTGCAGACGCCTGCCCGGCCTGTCCCGGCCCACCGCCCACGCCCAGGGCAGCCCCTCGCTCAGGACAGGGGTCACTCTGCACCCGTCAGCCATGCAGACGCCTGCCCGGCCTGTCCCGGCCCACCACCCACGCCCAGGGCAGCCCCTCGCTCAGGACAGGGGTCACCCTGCACCCGTCGGCCATGCAGACGCCTGCCCGGCCTGTCCCGGCCCCCCGCCCAGGGCAGCCCCTCGCTCAGGACAGGGGTCACCCTGCACCCGTCGGCCATGCAGACGCCTGCCCGGCCTGTCCCGGCCCACGCCCAGGGCAGCCCCTCGCTCAGGACAGGGGTCACCCTGCACCCGTCGGCCATGCAGACGCCTGCCCGGCCTGTCCCGGCCCACCGCCCACGCCCAGGGCAGCCCCTCGCTCAGGACAGGGGTCACCCTGCACCCGTCGGCCATGCAGACGCCTGCCCGGCCTGTCCCGGCCCACTGCCCACGCCCAGGGCAGCCCCTCGCTCAGGACAGGGGTCACCCTGCACCCGTCAGCCGTGCAGACGCCTGCCCTGCCTGTCCCAGCCCACCGCCCAGGGCAGCCCCTCGCTCAGGACAGGGGTCACCCTGCACCCGTCGGCCATGCAGACGCCTGCCCGGCCTGTCCCGGCCCCCCGCCCAGGGCAGCCCCTCGCTCAGGACAGGGGTCACCCTGCACCCGTCGGCCATGCAGACGCCTGCCCGGCCTGTCCCGGCCCCCCGCCCAGGGCAGCCCCTCGCTCAGGACAGGGGTCACCCTGCACCCGTCGGCCATGCAGACGCCTGCCCGGCCTGTCCCGGCCCCCCGCCCAGGGCAGCCCCTCGCTCAGGACAGGGGTCACCCTGCACCCGTCGGCCATGCAGACGCCTGCCCGGCCTGTCCCGGCCCCCCGCCCAGGGCAGCCCCTCGCTCAGGACAGGGGTCACTCTGCACCCGTCGGCCATGCAGACGCCTGCCCGGCCTGTCCCGGCCCCCCGCCCAGGGCAGCCCCTCGCTTAGGACAGGGGTCACTCTGCACCCGTCGGCCATGCAGACGCCTGCCTGGCCTGTCCCGGCCCACCGCCCACGCCCAGGGCAGCCCCTCGCTCAGGACAGGGGTCACCCTGCACCCGTCGGCCATGCAGACACCTGCCCGGCCTGTCCCAGCCCACCGCCCAGGGCAGCCCCTCGCTCAGGACAGGGGTCACCCTGCACCCGTCGGCCACGCAGACGCCTGCCCGGCCTGTCCCGGCCCACCGCCCACGCCCAGGGCAGCCCCTCGCTCAGGACAGGGGTCGCCCTGCACCCGTCAGCCGTGCAGACGCCTGCCCGGCCTGTCCCGGCCCACCGCCCACGCCCAGGGCAGCCCCTCGCTCAGGACAGGGGTCGCCCTGCACCCGTCAGTCGTGCAGACGCCTGCCCGGCCTGTCCCGGCCCACCGCCCACGCCCAGGGCAGCCCCTCGCTCAGGACAGGGGTCACCCTGCACCCGTCAGTCGTGCAGACGCCTGCCTGGCCTGTCCCGGCCCACCGCCCACGCCCAGGGCAGCCCCTCGCTCAGGACAGGGGTCGCCCTGCACCCGTCAGCCGTGCAGACGCCTGCCCGGCCTGTCCCAGCCCACCGCCCAGGGCAGCCCCTCGCTCAGGACAGGGGTCACCCTGCACCCGTCGGCCATGCAGACGCCTGCCCGGCCTGTCCTGGCCCACCACCCACGCCCAGGGCAGCCCCTCGCTCAGGACAGGGGTCACCTTGCACCCGTCGGCCATGCAGACGCCTGCCCGGCCTGTCCCGGCCCACCGCCCACGCCCAGGGCAGCCCCTCGCTCAGGACAGGGGTCACCCTGCACCCGTCAGCCGTGTAGACGCCTGCCCGGCCTGTCCCGGCCCACCACCCACGCCCAGGGCAGCCCCTCGCTCAGGACAGGGGTCACCCTGCACCCGTCAGCCGTGCAGACGCCTGCCCGGCCTGTCCCGGCCCACCGCCCACGCCCAGGGCAGCCCCTCGCTCAGGACAGGGGTCACCCTGCACCCGTCAGTCGTGCAGACGCCTGCCCGGCCTGTCCCGGCCCCCCGCCGCTCCCCGGGATATGGGCTGTGCTGACGCTGGGGACACGGGGCCGGTGTCCACAGCCCCGCCCGACTCACGCCAACTTCTGCAGCTCCTCGCAGCGAAGGGCGTGTTCGACGAGCTTGCAGAGGCCTCGGTCTGAGATATTATTATCGCGCAGGCTAAAAAAAAAAAAACAAAAAAAAAAACACCAAATGAATATTTTTGAAAACAGAGCTCCTGGAAGGGAAAAAAAAAAATAAGTGAACGAAACCTCAAAAGAGACTTTCTGTCATCCCCAGAATGCCAGCATCTCTGCTTCTGGGAAATGCCACCAAGATGGAGTCCCCAGAGAAGGGGCATGTCCCCCCCCACCCCTGGCCACGCACTATGCGGGGGACGGCTCGGGAACTGGGGACCCAGAGCTCCTGCTAAAGATCGCTGGACTCCTCGGGCAGTCACGGATATAATCGGGGCACCCTTTCCGGCTCCGTGAAAGGGACGTGGTCATCAGAGCAGCCTCACAGAAGGTTCCGGTATGGGAGGGAACTGGTGCACAGCAAAGGTGCAGAGGAATCAACGGGCTTCCCCAGGGGCAGCGGCGGCACCGCCAGCTGGCTGAGCAGGCGGTAGACCAGTTAGACGAGAGTGGCCGATACTTCGGAAACCCAGCATGCGGGCTGTGGTTAGTGAGGCCCTGCTGTCCAGCCCTTCACCCCAGTGACATCCCTCCTGCAGGCCACACCCTGCCTGGGAGGCTCCCTGACATGCCTCTCGGCTCAGTGTTTCCCAAGCTCACCTGACCACCATAAGTTCTGAAAGCACCCCTGCAATACAGACGCCCCCCCCAAAGCCGGAGCTGGCAATGCAGCTGGGGTGGGGCGGGGCGGGGCCTGGGATCTGTGAACGTTGACATCTGTGTGTGTGTGATTCTTCAGGTGAACGGGAGGCCCTGAGCTCCAGGGTAACAGCGCAGGCTCTGGAATCCCAGGGGGAGGTTCGGATCCTGAGCGGCCACTCACTAGCTGTTCGCTAAGAGCTAGTCCTCGTGCGGGTTTAAGGAGACAAGGGACACGGGGAAACTGCCCGTAATCATGACCGCCCGCACATACGGGGCTGTGACACGCTGGGGCTGTCCTAGGCATGGCCGAGGAGTACCAGCACTTTATCCCCACGAGCCCGTGAAGGCGGCAGAGAGAAGGAACCAGGCCCAGACACGGAAAGGGCCTCGGCCACGGCCGCACAGCACCGAGAGGGCCTGGTCCGGGGCGGTCTGGCTCCCGAGCCCAGCCCCCACCTGCACACCGCTCGGCCTCGCTCTCTTCTCCGGGGCGGAAGGAGCAAGGACATCCAGACCGCCGGGCACGACCCACGGGCGGGTCGTGCACTCAACTCTGAAGGTCACGAGCAGCATTTTTTACTTCTGATGGAGAAAGAACAGAGGAAGAAAGCGGAGTGTGTTCAGCTACAAAAGGGAAAGCCGTGTTGTGAAGCTTTGGTTTCCGTCTTTCGCGCCCTTTCTCACCGTGGGTCGCCGTCAAGAACACTTTGGAAGGCACCCCCACGAGTCAGAGGCAGGGTCTGAAGGGACCCACGCAAGGGCACTTTGCGTATAGGTTTCCTGGACGCTGAGGGTTTCGGTTGGCGTGGAAACACTTCAACTGGGAAAGAGGCGTGTGGGGCTGTGGGAGAAGAGGCTCTCTCTCCGTCTCTGTCTCTCTCTCCCTCTGTCTCTCCCTCCTCTCTCACACACACAGGAAATGCCCACAAGGCAACCTTGTGGTTGCTCCCCTCCCCCACAGAGCTGGCGATTCTAACCCTATGAGTCTAGGGTAGGGGCAGTTGGGCAGTTGGGCGTGGTCAAGGACGTGCCTTGCTAACAGAACATCAGCTGGTTCCCACCGGCCAGTGGTGTCCACAGCGTGGCCTCTGGACCACTTGTATCAGCATCACTAGGGGTGTTTGTTTAAACTAGAGTTTCCTGGGCCCCCACCCCAGACTTAGGGAACGGGAACCACTGGGGGCAAGCCTGAGACCTGCACGGCCACACGCCCTCCTGCCTCGGGAGTCTAAGCCACAGGACAAGTACCAAGCCAGCCTCAGCTGCCTCCAAAACCAGAGACAGACCCCAAGCCTCCCTCCCATGCTTCTGAGCTCGGTGGGGGCCATGTGGGCTTTCCTCACCAAGGAGAGAGGGTTCATTCAGTTTAGGGATGGCTCTGTGAGGGATCACCCAGACCTGTGGGTCCTGACCTCTTGGGGTTCAAGGCCCCCTCTAAGAATTGGGTGCCAGAAAAATGCACATTCCTATTGCTCTCAGGTCACAGCTCCCACAGACTAGTCTAGAAATTCCTGAGTAAAACGTCGGGATCCCTCCTTCCACGGGAAACAGGGGCCCACACTGGCCACTTCTGTGTACCGGGCCAGAAGCACTTCCCACTTCTCTGCCCGGCTCTTGGGCCCGGAGAGCCGCTTCCCAGGGGCAACGCCAGCAGGCACCCCGCTTGGCTCCCTGTGGAGTTAAGGCAAAGGTAGGGAGTGAGGTTCAGGGTGTGTTCCCTAGCTGTCACCTTTCCAGGTGGCCGCAACCCCAGCTGCCATCAGCTCTCCACACCTTCCTCCCAGGTAATAACTCCTCCTCCTCTGCCCCACAGGCCTGGAGAAGTCCGCCACCCTGTCCCCAACCCGTGCCCCGCTGTGGCTCGGCCCAGGGCCCGGCACCCACCCCTTTCTGCCTCCTCCTGACACCTGCCCAAGTTCAGAAACATTCCCTTTATTAAACTCTCTTCAAATCACCTCATTTGAGTGTGCCATCTCTTTCCTCATGAAATATTCCTGCTTATACCATACTGTGGTACCGAGATACGAATTTAACTCGTTCTGTAACGGAGCTCGTCAGTCAGTCAACTCGTATTATCAAATTGCCGATATTGGACCCGTGCGCCAACGCGCCCACTAGCGGCAGCTTCCCAAATCACGACTCATATCTCAGAATTTTGCTTGGATCTTGAACAAAAATACAGACCCAAGTCACAGCTCGTATCTTAAAAAAAAAAAAAAATTTATGTTGGGCCGTTCGTATCTCAAGGTACCACTGTATATTCTATATGAGACACATATTAATTCTATACGACATATGTTATCACATCCTATTTATAAACTTGGGACCACAGTCCCTACGTAAGAGATAGAGGTCACTGCTCAGTTTCCAACCAGCTATCTATGTGTTTCTTGCTACTCTGGCCTAGAGAAAGGATGTCACCCTAACATATTCCAGGACAGGTTTGTCCCTTGTGCAGGGTCAAATCAAGTTGCTTGGGAGGCCTTGCATAGATCTTAACATTGAGACAACTTCTTCTTCCTCAGAGGTTATAAACAGGGAGCCGGACATCCCCTTCAGGGCTGGAAGGGAAGTTGGGGACCTGCACTGTGCTGGCTGCCGGACCGCGTCACAGCCTCTGCACCCCCTGGCCCAAGACAGGGAGGGAGGCCCACGGGTGCCAGGGCAGCGACCTTCCAAGGGGAACCTCACACCTTCAGACGGGGCTGAGAGAGGCGGGGGGATAGCAACACCGCACCCGGACCCAGCGCTACACAAGGGATAAAAGCCCAGGCGAAATCCCACAGCCACTTTCCCTCCGGGTCCCGACGTGCTCATCTTGTTGGGATTGTGAAGTTTCTGGTGGGGCACAAGTCACCTCTGATTTAGCGCAGTTCCTAACACAGACACGTGTGACACAAAACTCGGCATGTGACCTCAAGGTTGTCAGAGAGCCTCTGAAGCCCGTGCGCAGACAGGCTGCTTGTGGGGAGCAGGGACCCGTCACCAGAAAGATGGGACTTGTGACTCCCAGCTCTGTCATTTCCTAGGTCACATCTCTGAGCCTCAAATCCAGGATGACAGGGGAGAGAACATCCCTGCGGCAGCCCAGGGGGGCTGCGATGGAGATCAAAGCGGTCATTCTGGGGAACGCATGGCACGGTGCCTGTCACACAGGCTGTCCTATGAATTACGGCTCTCGTTATGACATAGGACCAGGCCGGGTGAGTGCTAGAATTACCAGGGGCATCACTCTGTAACTTACTCAATTGTCTAGCCATGATGCTGCACACGTGAAACTAATATAAAAAGTAAGATAATAAAGTAAATGAAGGCTCAGACTGAAGAAGGGACCCGGCCGGGGCTGCACAGAAGAGACAGCCTGAACTCCTGGATCCAGCAGGCGCTCCCACACCTGCACCCGGATGGTGGCATCCGCGTACCCACCATGCCTCCCACCCCCACAGCGCCCCGCCACTCACTACAGAGCCTTGCAGACGCCGAGGCAAGGCAGCAGCTGCTCCACACCAATGTCGCCCACGGAGTTGTGGTCCAGCTGCAAGGCCACGGGCCGCCGGAGGTGCCGCAGCACGAAGGCCAGGGCCGCGCACTCGGCAGCGCCCATGCCACAGAACGTCAGCTTGAGGTGCCCGACGTTCAGCCCGCGCACGGCCCGCTGCGCCAGCCGCTCCTCCTGCATCTCGTACAGGCTCCGGATGAGCCAGACGAAGCTGGGCAGGGCGTGCATGCTCTTGGCTTCTCCCGGCAGGGCTGGTGGGATGGAGTGGAAGTGCTTATGGAGGCTGCGGGCAAGGCACCGGCGGGCACAGGCGTGGCGCCGCAGCAGGGCCTTCTCAGACGCCTGGCACTCGGCCAGCAGGCCCCGGTGCTCCCGGGACAGCAGCCCCGCCAGGAAGGCCGCCGTCATCTGCAGGTTGTGCAGCTCGGCCTCCCGCAGCAAAGCCTCCACGCTGCTCTCCTGGCGCCGGGAGCCCCGCACGCACAGTGTGGGCAGCAGCCGGGCCAGTGGCCGGCCCCCGCTCTGGCGACAGCTGAAGAGGTGTCGGAGCGAGGACGGCTTCACGTCGGCGCTGAGCGCCAGGTAGAAGGCAGCGAAAAAGCACTGGAAGGTGACGTGCAGGAACTCCAGCGGGGGCGCGCTCCCGGGCACGGCGGCCTTGGCCCGCACCAGGAAGCCCAGCGAGATGTCCTCGCCGTCCACCTGCGCTGCCCGGAGCTGCCCGTCTGAGAACACGTAGCAGCTCGAGCCCAGGCCCCAGAGAGCCAGGAGGCCCAGGTGCAGCAGGGTGGGGAGCCTGCCTCGAAGCAGGCCGGGCCCCAGGCCGCGGGGGGCCGCGTCCGGCAGGGCCGCGTGCAGCAGGAAATGCCGCAGGATCAGCAGGTACAGGTCCGTGGTGGTCTTCGGGGACCCCCCGCCCTGCAGCAGCAGCTCCCGGTGGCATCTGGACACCATCCACGCGAAGACGGGAAGCTGGCACAAGCCGTGCAGGGTCGAGGCCGCCCGGAGCAGGCGGACGAGGCGGTCGGCCAGGCCCGGCTCCCGGTGGCGCCGGCGCAGGAACAGCTCGATGCCGGCCTCCGAGAAGCCGCGCAGGCGGAGCTCCACGCGCACGTACTTGCGCAGCAGCGGCGACACGGCGTCCGGCCGGCTGCTCAGCACCTTGCGGGCGTTCTTCAGCAGGTTGCCCTGCAGCAGGTTGAAGAGCAAGTTCTGCACCGACGTGGGCTCCGTGGGGGAGCAGTGGCGCTCGTGGTCCGTGAACCGGAACCGGAACTCGTCAAAGCCGTCGAAGGTCAAGAGGACGCGGTCGGGGTGGTCCAGGAGGAACTGGAAGACGTCCTGCTGGCCGACGTCGGGCCAACAGCAGTGCTCAAAGAGCAGCGTCCGCACCGACAGCAGCTTCGCCACGCGCTGCAGCTGCCGGCAGCTGAACGGGAAGACAAAGAGGAACTCCTGGAAGTCCTGCCCCGCGGCCCACAGCAGGTGCAGCCGCTGCAGCAGCGTGCTCTTGCCGCTGCCCGCCTCGCCCACCACCAGCACGGTGTCCGCGTCCTCGTTCAGGTGGCTGCGGGTGCTGAACAGCTCCTCCAGGCCCAGGGTGGCGGCGCTCTTCGGCGGGGGTCCAGCCATGCCCACCTCCGTCCGGATCTCCAGAACATTCTCCGTGTATATTTCCTCCAGGCAAAGGTTCTCCGACCCGTCGTAGCTGCTCAGGAAGCGAGACTGAGCCAAGACCGTGGTCCTCAGCTTGGACATGTACTTCTTGCAGGCAGCATCTGGAAGAGAGAGGAAGGGGCAGGCGAGGTGGGACCTGAGCAGAGAGAGGGGGCTACGTGGGGCAGTGAGACATTCCAGGTGGAAGAGGGCAGCTGGTGGGCTCTCCACGCACCACACATGCTATGGCCTTCGAGGAGGGACACATAACCTTCCTACCCTCAGTTTCCTCCTCTGGGAAGTGGGACAGATGGCGGTCCCTACTTTAGAGGGGTTTTACGTGGATCAATTGAGAAAATTCACATCAAGCGCTTCGTTCAGGGCTCAACACAAAACAAGCGCTCATCAGACATTATTGTTATTGTTACTGTTATTAATGACGTCAGGGAGAGCTGTGGATCAGGAGGAGCAGTGAGCCAGCCCAGGAGACCTGCCTTCCGATGCCCCTTGTCCCTATAGACCGAGCAGCCCTCGGCAAGTCCCTTCACGCTCAGCCTCAGCTGAGAAATTCTAAAAAGCAGCAGAAGGTGGAAGAGCTGAGGAGCCGGTTTCTGAGGTCAGACACACTTGAACTTGAAACCTGGGTCCGCCATCAGCCTGGGCAGGACACTTTTCTGACCTCAGCAGTCTTATGCAGGGGTAGTCAACCTTTTCATACCTACCACCCCCACTTTTGTATCTCTGTTAGTAGTAACATTTTCTAACCACCCACCGGTTCCATAGTAATGGTGATTTATAAAGTAGGGAAGTAACTTTACTTTATAAAATTTATGAAGCAGAGTTACAGCAAGTTAAAGCATATAATAATAATTACTTACCAAGTACTTTATGTCAGATTTTCGCTAAGTTTGGCAGAATAAATCTTTATAAAACAACTTACTATATAGTTAAATCTATCTTTTTATTTATACTTTGGTTGTTCCGCTACCACCCACCATGAAAACTAGAACGCCCACTAGTGGGCGGTAGGGACCAGGTTGACTACCACTGGTCTTATGTGTAAAAATGGGGACAACCTCCATCTTAAAGGATTGTTTCAGGAAGAAACGAGTTACAATAGAATTTAGAAGAATGCCTTGACACATGGTAAACTTTCAAAAAAAAAAAAACCTTGATGAGTATTAATCGTTATTAGTGAGTATGACAGGCACACCATGCCCCTCCCCCCCAAAAAAGTCTACATCTTAATCCTGGGAATCAGTGAAGATGTTACCTTATTTGCTAAAGGGACTAGACAGATGTGATTAGAGACCTTAAAATGAGATTATCCTGGATCATCTGGGTAGGCCTAGCGCAGGTCAAGCACTTGGACAAGATTTCCTGATCAACGGTCACTCCCCCGTCCCTTTCACCCGCCCTCTGCACTTGGGGTCCACATGGGGGGCACTTTTCCTTCACTGTCCCCATACCCAAGCAAGCCACTTCCTAGTCGGGGGACAGTTCCCCTTTCAGGAAATGGGGAAGTGCTGGTGGGACCTCAGCGCATGGTTCATGTGCACCCCATCACGGCTACGCTGCCCCTAACAGCTACACTGGCCCATCTGCTCTCACCCCAAAGGCTAACAGGCCGTTGTCACGAGCGCCCTCAGCACACAGAAGCTGGACTGGTCACACAGGGGGGATGCCCTGTGCCTGGGTCTCCTCTTCTGCTCCCGGAGCTGATGACCATTGCTCCTAATGTCTTTTGGACACACCAGGAGCACCGAATGGAGACCGCAAAAATACATTTGCTCCTAATACCCTGATTTCCAACGCAGGTCTTCCAGCCATCACTGATGAAAGCAAAATTCTCCAGAAAAAAAAAATCATGTCTCATTTTAAAAACAAACAGTGTCAGTCATCACCTTTAGGACCGTCATCCTGTACCACAGCACGGCATTACAATGCATGATCGGCTGGCAGTACTCGGTAATTCAACAACAAATGTTTAAATGTTAACCAAGGGCTCAGCGGGCACTGGCTCTGTGCTGTGCATCCCCGGGCGTGCACCGATGCCCATGCTCTGTTCTCAGGCGAGAGGGTGCACAGCCTGGTGCCAAGCACAGGCTTCCAGCCATCCCTCCCATGGGCACCCTTGCTGCCCAGAGGGCAAGTCCCACGGTGACAAATCTTTCTGCAAGCACCATGCACAACAGCGGTCCTCAGTGCCAGTGAGCTTTCCCAGCACTGACATGGGAGCCAGACTCAAAGAACACCAGGTCTGTCTCTTCTCTTTACAGCTGGCAAGCTCTTCTCCCAAGAAAAGAGAAAGCGTGGGTGGAGACGGTCTAAAACCAGACCCGTGCCCCCCAACCTCCTCACTGGACCTCCTGCCCCAGTTTTTACCTCTGTAAAGCAGAGAAAACAACACCCACTTCTCAGAGGCCAGGTTGTAAACAAAGCACCTGGCGGGATGCCTGTGCCGGGTTGGTGACCCTGTGCAACGAGACACCACGTTATCTGAACCCACTCGGTTCTTGAGTTTCTGATAGAGAGCAGCTAACTGCAGAGATCAACGGGTGCCAGCCTTCCGTCAGGTATAGAAATGTCTAACCACTCTGCTGTACGCCCGAAACTCATATAATGTTGTCTGTCAACCACAATTGAAAAACAGATTTAAAATTAAGAGAGAGGCTGGCGCAATCTCCAAGCATGTGCACATCTCATTGGTACAGGTAAGGAGAGTCTGGCTAGTGAGGAACACCTGTAGCCAGCCCTCGGTCTGGCGTAGCTCCAGTGGTCATTCTGGATCTAATAAAAGCTCACCTTACTACAACACACATTCATCCTGTTAATCCTCCCAATGAGCCAGAGGTGGTATTATCCTTAAAATGAGGAAACTGAGTCTTAGGGGGGTGGGGGGCTTGCTCAGCCAGTAGGCGGGATTCTAACTGTCACGTCTCACTCTGGAGTTTTTTATCTTAACCGTGAACCTGCACAGCGGTTCTTTCCTTTTCTGATGGACTAAGAAGAACAGATAAGTATATACATATATATATATATACCTTGGACGGACAGGGTCAACGGGACGGGTAGTTCCCGGACGTGCTGCAGCAGGAAGGCAGCCAGCCCATTCGCCTTCACCGTGGCAAGGTCCAGGAGCCTTCTTGCCTGTGGGGAAAGCAAAAGGCATTATTTTTCCAGAAGGGCTGACGAAGAAGGTGTGGGAAGGTTTCTACGGATCACTGAGATTTCCTAGGCATCTCTCTTCCAGCACAATGGAAGGCCAGAAAAACAGCCAAGTAGTAGCATGACTTCAAAGAAGTCCACACGGCATTGAGTGACGAAATCAAAACACATTGAGCAAATCCTGCTGGCTCCACCTTCAAAATATGTCCAGAACAGCACTGCCCAGTAGAAACATGGTGCAAGACAGAAATGCAGACATGCATGTTATTTTGAGTCTAATAGTCACATTTTTTAAAGTAAAATATATAATATATATATTATATATATAATTAATTTAATCATATACAGTTCATGGCAAAAGTAGGTTTATAGTGTGAGAACGTGAAACACAGCATTTTCCTTCTTCTTGTGTTATTGTTCATCAATTATTGTTATTTCCCACACAAAAAAACTGTGAGCCTACTCTTGTCCCACCCTGTATTTTATTTAACCCAGTATAGCTCAAGTATTATCATTTCAACATGTAATCAAGATATATTTATTAGTGAGATCTTTCGCATTCTTCCTTTCATATTAAATCTTTGAAACATGGTATGTGTTGTTGGCATGTAGGGAATCTCATCGTGGACCAGCCACATGTCAATTGCTTGGTAGCTACCTGTGGCCAGTGTTGGCTAGGCCGGACACGCTGCTACAGCCCCCCCCACCCACTCCTCGTCACCTCCTTTACTACTTACTTACTGTCCTGGGGCAGCCAATGTCTCTACTCACCTGGAAAACTTCAGTCATGAGCAGACAGCCAATGACTCTCACAGTCCAAAGAAAGCTTAGATTATGGGAAACAGGGGCCAAAGAAGTGGGGAAGGGGAAAGAAATTTGTAGAATGGAAGAGTTATGTATGCAGGGTAAAATATCCCCCCCCCCAAAAAAAAAACGTGCCCTATCATAATGATATTTCAGCAAGAAAACAGAATCCACCTATAAAACAAGGACAGGATGCTATAATAATGAATATTCAAAAATGGCTCTTAAAAATTAAAAGAATGACAGCAAAAATGAGAAAAAATCAAGGGTTTAAGCTCTGGCTGGATAGATCAGTTGGTTACAACACTATCCTGATACACCAAGGTTGCAGGTTCAATCCCCAGTCAGGGCACATACAAGAATCAACCAATGAAGGCAGAAATAAATGGAACAACAAACTGATGTTCCTCTCTCTCTGAAATCAATAAATAAAATTTTTAAATCTATATATTATATATATCCCAATAAGTTTAAAAAAGAAAAAAATAAAGGAAAAATCAATGGTTTATATAGGAATTTGAGGATATCAAACAAAGTAGAGCAAAAAGACACAGCATGGACAATAGCCAAGAAGTAGAAGAAGATTAGAGGGTCAGTCCAGGTGTTCTGAAATTCAAATGTAATACGCCTGACCAGGAGGTGGCGCAGTGGATAGAGCATCAGACTGGGATGCAGAGGACCCAGGTTCGAAACCCCGAGGTCGCCAGCTTGAGTGCAGGCTCATCTGGTTTGAGCAAGGCTCACCAACTTGAGCCCAAGGTCACTAACTTGAGTGAGAGGTCAGTCGGTCTGCTGAAGGCCCACGGTCAAGGCACATATGAGAAAGCAATCAATGAACAACTAAGGTGTCACAATAAAGAATTAATGCTTCCTATTTCTCTCCCTTACTGTCTGTCCCTATCTGTCCCTCTCTCTATCTCTGCCATAAAAAAAAATAAAATAAAATTTAAATGTAGTAATTCCACAAAGAGAGAAAAGAGAAAATAGGAAGAAATCACCAATAAACTCATCAGGAAAATATTCCAAAACAAGAAGACATGAGTTTCCAGATTCAGAGTACATCTTAGGTGTCCAGCACAACAGAACACAAAGGTAACACAGCTGTGAAATTCTTGATTGTTAGGGACCAAAAGAAAATTTTTACCAGCTTCCAGGAAGAGTCATAAAGTGGTTTTGGAATTCTGCCAAACACACTTCCCTGGAAGAGAGATGATAATGGAGTAATGCTCTCAAAATTCTGAAGGAAAATGATAACCCAGAATTTTATACCCAGCCAAACCATCAACCAAATACAAGGGAACTTTCAGACAGGTAAGAGCTTAGAAATTTAAACCCCTGTACATTCATTCTAAAGAATTGACCAGAAGATACAGTCAACCAAAATAAAGCAAACCAAGAAGAAGGAAGACTGACAATTCAGAATACGGGAGAAGCAACACAAGACTATGATGGAAAGTCTCAGGATGACCGCTCTGGACCACAAGCAGAGTGACATCATTCCAGACACACTGGAGAAGTGTGACTCAAGACTCGGACATGTGCAGGTCATTTATCCTCTAAACGTCCATGCAGGCCTGGCTGTAATCTTTATCTGTATCTGCGCCATGGGCTAATATCATCCTTTCCCACAACCCTTGCTGCCTGTGACAGCTGGGGACACTCATTTCATCCCACAGAGTGTTTAGCCTGGCCTTATTCCCGGGAGCTGGAAGAGCCTTTGTCAAGCTTCCAATGGAACATACCGAGCAGCCCACTTCCTCTGACCAAATGCCTGCTGGACATCCAGCCCCTGACTCACAGCCAGCTGACAAGGTCCTCTAGCTGCAGTGAGTCCTGCATCTCCCAGCACTCACTTATGACCTTGCCCACTGACTTCCCAAGAGGGAGTCCTTAGGACTCTCAGAGAAAGTAAAGCCAGGCCATGTCCCTGAGATGCCAAGCTTCCCTGCTCCTGACAGCCTTCGTCCTAAAAAGGAAAGACAACACCTTCCTCTCCGGCCACAGCTACGTTTGTGCTTTCTACACCGTTTTTCAAAACAAAACATTACGCCGTTTGGGGATCTATTTTATAAGGTATGAAAACTATAAAGAAAAGCAAAGAAAAGATTAACACAAAAGTCAGGCTAGTGGTTACCACGAGCAGTCATAATTGAGGAAAGGCACAGGTACTAGTGACATTCTATTTTTTCACCTGGGTGATGGGCATGTTTATACCATAACATATGAGATTATATGCTTTTCTGTAGGCATGGTATCTTCCCCATGTTAAAATGAAGTCAGGATTATGAAGGAGACAAGCAATCAGTCTGCCACCCCGGTCAGCTATACCAACTGTAGCAGTTGCACGAGTCAGATGGACGGCTGGCATTGCAGCTGGTGTTCCAGCCCTGGGTTTGCTAACAACTGTTAGGGCACCCTGAGCAAGTCTGCTACATGAAGCCCCCACGTTTCATGACAGAGAGAGAGAAGAACACAAGCTTTGGAAACAAACAGGCCTGATTCAAATTCTAGCTGGGCCACTTCCCAGATGGGTGATTTGAGCAGTTTCTTAATCATTAAGAGATAGTGTAGGTAGCCACACTAATTGCGCCCCCCCCCCACCCGAAGGTAGCAGTGTGGCTTACATGCGATAATAAATGACAAGGACAGAGCACACACTAGGCACTCACTCAGCAAAGAGTAGCCATGGGTGTTTTAGGGATGTATTTCTTTCACTTGCATTGTGTTTCATTCCATAGCATTTTCCAATTCCCAGCCTGCAACCTGTGACAACCACCTCCTTATAGGAAATGATATGGTCAGTTTACAAGGGTATATGAGGTAGTCCCAGACTGAGGGAAAGAGGATATGCTAAGTGAATATACCACAAGTGCTACCCAAACTGAATCAGAAATTCAGCCACTGAGGGAAGGCCACTAAGTTCGAGAATCAAAGCCAGAGCTTGAAGGTGACTCACAGAGTGCTGGATTCTAAAAACTTAAACCTCAGACAGCCCAGTCCCTTTGTAAACTGCTACAGTTCTTATATCTCTTGTCTGTCATCCTCAGCTCAGTCCCAGCTCTTGATTTGTTTGCTATCTCCCTGGTCCTTTTTTTAAGATGAATCCTTAGCTCATTAGAAGAGAGCCTTTCTTCTTTCCTAAAATAAGCATTTAAGTTTATAAATTTTCCTCAATGTTCTGCTTTAGCTGCATCTCATAAATTTCTATACATCACATTCTCATTATTGCTTGGCTCTGATTTCCATTATAATTTTCTTATTTGACTCATAAATAATCTTATTTTATTTTCTTCAGTCAATCTAAATATTTCCTCTATTTATACCCTAACTCCTCCAGGTCCTCAGGTCCTAGGCTGCCTTTTCTAAAACCCTCAGAACATCCAGACCAGGCCACACTGTTGAACACTTGATCAAAGATGACAAGACATAAGCCTGCAACTTCCCCCGTAAAGTATTTCGATTTCACCAACAGATCACAAAGATACCATGATAGGTACAATAACAAACATGTCTTCTGTAATCCCCCCCGCCCCAGGGCCAGACTCATGGAGCTGGTGCTCAGTGTACAACTGTAGGATTCACATGCACTAGTGCAAGGGGACCACACCATGTCTGCTCTGTAAATACTTGGCCACTTTGAGCCATAAAACAGCCTTGAAGACAGACTGGTTTTATTCCATCAGTCTCAATTTAGGCTTACCCAACTAAACTCACTTGGACACCAAATACATTGTTTTTTAAATGGACAAAAATATAAACTAGCAAGTTGCCCGCCCCAGCCCATCCTAACACTGCAATGTTATTCCAATTCATTCATTCAACAATTCATGTATTTCATCAACAAGTACGCAGTGAGTTCCTATTATGTGCAAGGTACACTGAGCACAATAAGCTTTAAGACAGAGCCGGGCACATAGTAGGCATCTAATTAGATTCTGGCTAGCTGGCTGAATGAATGAATGAATGAATGAGTCAAGGCACCAGGTCCAGCACCAACCCTCTCGTGAACAACTGTGACCTTCCTCAAACCACGTTTCTGGCCCTCGGTTCCCCAATCTATACAGTGGGACATTAGTGCCCGTTCCATCCAGCATCACAAGAGTCCTGAGGGTCACTGTTTGTGGGAGATATAAAACAAAGCTGTGTTCTTGTAGAAGGGCATTTTCAGAGGCAGCTATATTCTTACTCCAAGTGTCTGTGACCTAACACCGAGAATTCCATATCAGAAACCCTACGTGGGCATTTAAACTGTATCAGTATGTCATGTGCTTATGTTAATTATTAAGTACAGATTTAATGTAACGGGTTTTTACTATCTGTGGAGTTGTTACTTGAAAACAGATAGTAATAGGAGCACACAGGACACAATATCATGAAAACAGAATTGATAGCAGCCAATGGCAGCGCCAATGAGCACTTACAATACACTCCGTGCGGTTCTAAGTGTCACATAAACCCATTCACTGAATTCTCACCAGAACCTTACGGCGGTTCTACAAACGAGGAAACTGAGACAGGAGGAATTAGGGCTGGAGTGCTGCCATGGAGAGGGAAATCACACAGAGGAGAGCTCGGAGCCCACATCATTCTGACGCCAGCATCCAAGCCCTCGGCCACCACGTCACACTTTTCCTCTCATCAGAAGGGGGGTGGTACCCAACTGCAGAAACCTCCTGGCTGCCTTCCGGGGCGGGGGGGGGGGAGGATCCATGGCCCATGTGTCACCACAGGACTGACTTCACGAAGACGAGTGAGTCTCGGTGACTAAGCAGCACATTTTTCCTGTGAATTCTGATCGCCCGAGACAGAAGGGCCTTACCCGCTGGGATGACGTCAAGATCGGCAGCCGGATTTCATCACATTCGTACGGGCTGATGAAACCCTGCACCCGCGCCAGGTCCAGCACGCCCTCCACGTGGCTGTAGAGTCTCCTGACCATGGCTGGCCGGTGGCACTGCAGGTCCCGGGTTGGATGGGGTGAGTGGGGGTCCCAGTGGCCATGCTGCTCGGGGGGCGGGCTCTCAGCCCGTGCCTCCTGCACAGCCGCGATGAGCTGTTCACAGCCCCAAGCTCCTTTATTCCACACCGTGTCCAGGAGGCGCCTGGCCAGGTGCGAGAGGGGCTGGCCCAGGAGGCTGAGGCCCTCATAGTCCTCCCAGGAAAGGACTTCCCAGGACAGCAGCCAGTCCAGGACGCTCTCAAAGCCCTCCAGGGACCCCGAGACCAGCAGCCCCACCAGCTGGCTCCTCTGTGCCCGGAACGCCTCCTGCGTGCACATTTCACAACCTGGGGAGGAGAGTGAGGTCAGCGTGACTGCTCCGGAAGCCGGCAGGCGTGGGAGGGACGGGCAGCCAAGGTGGTCAGTCAGCTGCACCCTGAGTCCCAGCCGGCGTGGTTCTGCCCTCAGACATCCCCCAGCCCCAAGTTCCCCATTGTACAGATGTATAAACTGAGGCACAGAGAATGCAAGAATCGGGCTCAAGTTCTCCCAGGGAGAGTTGGAAGCAGGCAGAAGTTAAACCAAGACCCCTGGCACACATATGCACCCATGCCTCATCCCTGGCTTAGGAAAGTTAAGACAGTTTGAGCTAACATTAAGAGCAATGTCTCCAAGGGATCAGGAACTGCAGTCTCTCTGCAGCAGTGAGAGAGGGCTCCCCGACGCTGGCTGGGTGCAGGCCACAGCGGTTTCCTCTTCAAGAATGCCTAATACTCATTAAGCACCAATAACATCCCGAGCACCATTCTAAGCAGTTTCCTGCATGAATTCAGTTACCCCCTCCCCATGCGCTCTGAAGTAGATGCTGTATGATCAACCCCATTTTACAGACGGAAAAAAACTAAGGCACTGAGAGGCGAGGGGACCCGTACAAGGAAGGGTGCACAGCCAAGGGAGGTGGGTTTGAACCCAAGCAGTATGGCTCCAGAAGAATAGCTTTAACTCCTTTATACCTGGGTTCCCCTCAAGGGCCCCAAGCCCATGCCTGTCAGCAGCCCTCTGCTGCCCCACAGGAGGCAGACCCAGGACATTGCTAGGAAGAGCCCAACTCCAGCGGAGCGGAAATCAGGGTGCAGACTAAGCACTTGCAAAGCTCGTGGGCACGCTGACCCCAGTCCTCACTGTCCCCTTCCCAGCTGCCCCAGGCCCTCGCTTCCCTCACCACCAAATAGTACATGCTGTCGCCTCTGTCCACGGCTTGCTCTGGGCTCAGCCTTCCGACTCAGGGTTCCGGGGACTGAGGGCAAACAATCTCTCAAAGATTCGGGTCCTGGGAAGGTCCCCAAGCAGCCGAGAAAAACCTCTCAGCAGAGTTGGTTCTGCAATTGTCACAGGTCCCGGGGGCATGGGCTGGCGAAAATGAAAGTAAAAGGGTACAGGCATGAAGAAAGAGGGACGCCTGTTCCTTTTTATAAGTCGGGGACATTCCCAGACACTCAGGGCCGCAGCCACCAAGGAGCCAGCTGGTTCTGTGTCTCTCCCATCGGCTGTTTTGTGCCTTACTCCCTCTGGGCCAGCTCGAAGCCTGGGTCTTACTCATCCCGGCACTCAGGAGCTTGGCACAGGGCAGGGCCCTGGAGAGGCAGAGTGGGAATGTTCATGAATCAAAAATCCATGGGGGAAGGGAGGGGCTGGAACAGCCTGTGCCTGTCGCCGTTGCCTGCCAAGGGAAGGGGAGGGAGAGACCTCCAACTAGAAGCCTCGTGCTGGGCAGATCAGGAAACCGAGACAGCAAAGTTGCAGCTTGAGAAGGAGGGCAGCCCCCTGTGCAGGGGGTGCAGTTAACCGGGATCTAGAACTGTTCTCCCCGGCCAAGCAGGCCACCTGCCCGTGCCCACGGCCAAGCAGAGGCGGCAAGAGGGTAGAGGTGGGGGGGGGGGGGGCGCGGAGAAGAAAGAACAGGAGGGGGTAGGAAGAGCCTGGAATAGTTCTCACCTGTGGAAACACCAGCCCCCCCCCCCGCCAGCACCCGTGCCCAGGTCCTGGGGGAAAAGAACCACCCTCCCCTCCCTCCCTCAGGGAGCAGCCCAGAAGTGGGCTCAGTGCTCTCCTTCTGACCCAACCCCTGGAGGACATGTGGGCAGCCAGGAATTGATGTTTGAAAGTGAACATGACTCAGGACAGCACCTGATCCTCTCACCCAAGATGGACAGCGGCTCTGTCCTCTGCATCGGAGAGCCCGGAGCACCGTCTCCCTCGTCACGGCTCAGCAGGCTCAGTGAGCAGCCATGGTCAGGTCATCTCGGGCAGGCCCCGAGCAGGAAAGGCAAGGCCGGGTGACACAGGGCTGGCAGGTCTAGAGCAGCCAGGGGAAACCCCAGAACAATGGGCCGGAAGCCCGGCTGGCCAGCCAGTGGTCTAGAACTAGGTAGTTCTGGGCAGTCCTGGCAGAAAGCCCTGTGCGTCCACCATGGCCAGCACTGAGACTGCATGGCGACTGGAGACGCGCCCACAGAGGTGCTCACCCCCCAGGGGACAGGTCAGCAGGGCCCCTCCTGGACACACTGAGTCTGGGGCCGCCGGTAGAGGCTCAAGCCACACACACCCAACTAGCAACATCAGGGCTCAGTGGACACCCGTGGGGAGAGGCAGGGCAAAGCCCTAACATTCGGCACTCTGTCCTCCTACCCGCAGCTGGAAAGTCCCATCTCTGCCCGGGCCCTGTTCCAGAAACCTCAGAGCAGGGAGAATCCCCAGGGACCAAATTGGCCAGCACTCTGTCTGCAAGCAGGTGTGGTCCTGCTGCTTCCTCTTAACCACCCAGGAGGGAGGACCTGGCCTTGTTGTTGCCCTCACTATGTCTAGCTTAAATGTCTCCTGCTCCGCTTTAAATTGGGAGAGAAAGAAAAGAGATGTCTGCTCATCCTCTACTGAATAAAAACTGTCCCTGAAATCCCGCCTCTTACCCCTTGACCACCTGCTCGGTCTTCCCCTCTTCGGACGACACACGTCTGTCCGTCATCATCACCCCCTCTTCTCCACTGCACTCACTACAGGTTTGGAGTCACTACAGTCTTTCCTCCAAGAAGGTGAGGCCCATCCATCCAGAGAGGGGGCACTCCCTTGCTGAGACAGGGCCCAGGGGAAGGGCTAACCCACTCGGACCCTCCCTACTCCCCAAACCCAGGCCCTGACACCCCCTTCTTTTCTGTGACCACAGCCAGCCTGGGTCTTTGGGGCCCTGGACAGCTGATTTGCTTCGGGGATGAAACCTCAGCCGCTGGGTCCCTGCAGACAGGAGAGGAAGGGAGGTCCTGGAAGCCAGACTTCTGAACTGCCCTGGATCTCGGCTGGGGCCACGCCTCTCCGGCGGCCCTGGATGGGAGCCCTCGCCTCCCACAGCGGTCGGTCCTCCATTCTGGCCCCTGCACCAGCTTCTCTCTCGGACCACGTTCGCCACCCACACGCAAACAGACTGTCACTTCACCCCAAAGGAAGAGCCTTCCCTCCACACCCACGTCCCTTCTGGTTCCAGCCCCGTTTCTGCAGCCCCTTCACCAGCAGGGTTCCTTGTCTGCTGTCTGCAGTGCTGTCCCCAATTCCAGCATCTCCAATTGGGCCTCCCCAACCCTCAGATGCTTTTGTTGTGGTCACCAGGGACCTCAGCCGTGACCCCGCATTGCCTGATCCTCAGCCCTCATCTGGCTCACTCCGCCAACGGCCTTTGTCCTCACGGCTCCCCCTTCCTCCCGGAAGCTCCTTCTTCGTTGCCTCTGGGACACCCCAACTCTCCGATGTCCCTCCTGGCTCACTGGACGCTCTTTCTGTCTCTTGGGCGGGTTCCTGATGCTAGGAGCCCCGAGCTCCCTGGTTGGGCCTCCTTTCTCCGTACTGCTCTCTCCCTAAGAGAACTCATGCTCTTACCACTGTAGACGCCAGCTATGTGGTGATGTCATCCAAAATTTTATTTCCATCTCCTGCCGCTCCACTAAACTTTCCCCAACTGCCCACTGGCACCTTCAGAGAGATGCCTACTGGGCATCTCAAAACTCAGCAGGCACCAAACCCAACTCCTTCCCCCTAAACAGCTCCATCTCAGCTGATGGCAGCTCCCGACTTCCAGAGGCACAGCCCCAAACACCCCCAGTCACCCTCGACTCCCTCTTTCTCTTGCATCTCCGTCCTATCCACTACCTTTAAAATATATCCCCAAATTGAAAATTTGATATTTTTTTCACCATCTTTATGCCATGGGTACAGGCTCCCATGGTCACTCCCCAGAATGACCAGAGTGGTCCCGTCAATGGTTCCCCCCCCTTATGTTTCTCTCCCCCCTACCCACCTCCAGCCTATTCTCCCGCCCACAGACAGGCAATCTGCTAACGCTCAAAGCACAGCAGGTGCCTCCTCAGCCCAAGGCCTCCAGTGGCTCCCTCTGCACTCAGGGAGAATGAAGCCCAGAGCCCTCAAGGGGGCCTTCAAGGCCCCATGCACTGGACCCCCACCCCGCCAGCCCTCACCTCTGAGCACGCGCTTCCTGCTAACCTCCCACCAGCTCCTCACCCCCCTGCTCCAGCCACGCGGGCCCCTCCTTGTTCCCAGAACAAGACAAGCCTGCTCCTGCCCACCATGCTTCTGCCTGAGGGCCTCCACGTGTGCTCTTCCCTGCGTGGGTGCACTGCCCTTTTCCCCAGATACTCACCAAGCTCACCCTCCATGTTCTTCGAGGCTTTGCTCAACTGCCACCGTCTCCGAGTGGCCACCTCTGACCATGCAGTATAAACTTGCAGTAGCTAACCCCGACACCCCATCTCCCTCACCTTCTTTATTTATTGCCACAGCTTGTCTCGCCACCTGACATACCCTGTATTCACTCATTTGACTGCTATCTGGCTCTCCTCTAGAATACAGACTCCATGAGGGCAGGGAGTTTTTTCGGGGGGGGGGGGGTTCCATTGCTCTTTGCTCAGTGTGTCACCCAGCGCATCGATAAAGACTGTTTGAACTGACAAAAGAATGAACTTACTCTGCATGGTTGCAGGAGGCAGAAGGGACACTGTGGGGCAGAATCTGCAAGTCATAGATTTTAGGCAAATGAACCGAGAGCGGCAGCGCAATGTACAGCGCCTCTTTAAGGAGCGCGCCATCACTGAGCATGCGCAGCAGAGGAAGCCTGCACCCGGTGGGAGGGGCGTGAGCTGCATGGGGTCCCTTCCAGCCTCAGATCCCAGTGTGCAGATTGGCAAAAGGGCCATGAGTAACCAACACACTTAGGGGCAGAGTGACTAGGACACGAGAGCAGAGGCAATGGGCATGTCACTCTGGTCTTCTTCACCAAGGGGTCAGGGGACAGGGGACATAGCAGGCTTTTCCCTCTATGGACAAAAGGCTCTGTGGCCAGGGTACAGCCCATGCGGAGACCAAAGCCACGACAGGAAGAAGTCCGAGGGCTCAGAAAGAGGGAGAGAAACAAGGGCTGACTGAGGGCCAGAGGTCCAGCTGTGGGAGGCCCTCCCTCAGGGACTTGGGGGCGGGGGCTTTTTAGTTTGCTAGAAAGCACAGAGGACCAGATGGCTACTCCCAACAAAGGAGAGGACCAATGGCACACGGGGTGTGATGCTGGGCAGTCCTAGGGGTCTGTCTGGCAGGGATGAGGGGATGAGCAGGGGGTCTGCACCCACCAGGGGAGAGGAGGAGGAGGCAGGGGACTCCCTGAAGAGTTACCAGGCCCGCAGGAAGGATTCGAGATCATCCAGGTGCTCTCTCAGCTGCACCCACCCATTCACACGCATGCATGGGAAAGAAGGGAAACTGAGGCCCGGGGAGAGGCGAGAGTAGCCCCTGCTGAGGTCTGCTGCCTGGCCTCCTCGCTCCCAGGCCAGCCCGTGCCTCGGGACCTTTCTTCTCACTGGTCCCTCCACAGCCCCTGCCACTCCCAAATCACTGCCTCTCTCTTGAACTCAAAGGCTCATGGGTCCAGAAGTCCTTCCTGCCTGTGTCCCCAAGCCGCCTCATCTTCTGTAGCCACAGCCCGCCAGGGGGCTCCCCCACCTAGAGACGCCCCCTTTCCGTCTACCCTTCATTTAGACCCTGGGACCCGCCCCGCACAGAGGAAACCGAGGTAGCCCTACCTACGCCAGGCGGCCAGGAAATCTCCGAAGTTAAGCGTCCAAGTCCCGGGGACTGGGCACTGAAGCACGCTGCTTCGGGACGCCGGCGCCCAGATCCCTCGGCGTGATCGGGATCACGACTCCAGGATCCGAAGTCTTCTGTGCTCGGCCCAGCCCCCGACGTACCCCGCCCCAGCCGCGCTCGGCCCCACCCACCTGTCCGCCGGCCACGCCCCTCCTGTGCCGGCGTTCCCGCCCCTCGGGGCCCGCCTCCTGGGTTGCCACAGCTCAGCTGAGAAGGCCTAGCTGCCCCGCCCTGCCCTGCCCTGCCCAGCCCTGCCCACAGGGCTGGACCACCCTGTGTGGCTCTGTTACCAGAGGGGCGGGGGGAGACAAGTTATATATCACTCCTCTGCTGAAACCCCTCCAGGGGCTCCCATTTCAGAGTAACAGCCGAGGAATGGCCTTAGCATTGCTATTGGCACTTCATATCCTCTCGGAACCCCCTCTTCACACTCCTCCTCATTCAGACGGACCTCCTGCTGTTCCTGGAATATGCCAGACCTGCACCTCTCTCTGCTGGAATGCTCTTCCTGTAGACACCTACATGGCTCCCTCTTTCCTTGGTTTGTATCATATTTTTCTACATAGCACTTATCTGCAATACAGCGTACTATAGATTTTCTTATTTATTCTCTTTGATGTCAGTCTCACCCAAAAGACCATATCTTTTTGAGTTAGTGTTCTCATTGTTTTCTTTCTTTTTTTTTTTTTTTTTTTTTTTTTTATGAATACCTAAAAGTGGAATTGCTAGACCATAGGGTAGAAGAACCTCTGAGATTTTGTAAAGGCTTACCTGTGTCCACCCAGCTGCAAAGAAATAAAATTGACATGACTGGATTTTGTGTCACCTACAAACACATCACTGATTTTGGGTTTTCTTTGCTGGACCTGTGGAGGCACACCTGTCAGTGATCAATCCTTGTGGAATTTCCCAAAAACAGTGCCTCAGCATTGGGGTCCCAAGCCCGTACACCCCGAGCAGTGGTGGGCAGCACTGTGCGGTATTCAGTTCCTTGCCCGATGGTGTGAGGAGGATCCATAATTTAATCTCGTGTTGCAATGAGGGGAACTGGAGCTCAGAGAGGGGCGGTGCCTGCCCAGGGTGCACACAGTGAGTCAGGTCTGAGCTGGGGCCAAGGCTCCCTGATCACCGCCCCTCAGCATCACCCACTCGTGTATTGATTCACTCACAGTTATTCCCGAGCACCCAAGGTTCTGTGGCAGGTACTGCTGTAGGGACAGAATGCTGACACAGACAAGGTCCCTGCCATCACGGTGTTTGAGACCAGCTATAAACAAGGAAACAAATTAGCAAAGCGATGACAGGTCTCGACAGAGGGGGTCGAGGAAGGCTGCAAGAGGGAGGGAGAGACAACCAAGGCGCTACCCGAGGGTGAGAGAGAGCCTGTGGAGGAGGACCCGGGAGATGGGCACTGCCGCCCGGAAGATGGGCACTGCCGCCTGGAGGAGTGCGGGGGCCAAGGCTGCGGGGCGTGTCCGGCCTGGAGGGAGTGCAGGGGCCAAGGCTGCGGGGCGTGTCCGAGCACAGAAGGCCGTCCACCACACTGCTGCACGTAACTGATGCTTTGAGGGTTTGCAAAACAAAGTTAGGAGGGAGCGGGTTTCAGGTCGGGCCTGGATTTTCTCTCAATGCAGCGAGAAGCCATGGAAGGGTCCAGACAGTTGAAATCCTAGAAGAGACACCTAGACTCTGAGGTGCCAGCATTTCCTTTCCTGATGCCCCAGGACCCTTCGGTGCCCCCTCTCACCATCTGGCCCCGGAACTACAATGGAGGGCCGCCCACTCCTTTGTACCCGCCCCCTTCATGGCAGGGGGGGCCTTGCCTGTCCTTGTAAATCCATAGAGCTCCTCCTCGACTACCTTGGCCTGTGCTGCGAAGAAAAGCCAGTTCCTGGCAGGTCACCCTGGTCCAGCGAGGCTCTTCCTGCACAGGCCAGACAAGCCCCCTGTGCATTGGGGGGGGTTCCAAAGAGCGTCTCCCGCCCCAGAAGAGGAAGCAGAAACTCGCACACACTCTCCCCTGTGGCTGCCGGCTGCTGGGTGAGACTCACTGCCCTGCAGAGAAGGGCTCAGAGCCCGTGGGCCCCGGCATGTCGCAGACTCCAGGCCCAGGCGGAGAGTGGGGGAGAAAACTGGAAATCTGCTGGACAGGACCGAGGACAGGAGGGGCGAGGGAGCTCCAGCCTCACTCTAGGCAGAGCCCGTGTCACCTGGCCACAGCAGGCCACCTGCAGGCAGGGCAAGACAGGGACGAATGAGACGCAGTCCCTGCACACAAGGGGCTCTCTGCGAGCACACTGTCCAGCACAGTCCCCTGCAGCTGACAGACCCTGACATAGGCGGATACTCTCTATAATTGCGGTGGCACTGCCGGCTTACCGGCCATTTCAGTAAGCAAGGCCAGTAAGGTAACACGGGGGAGTAAACATGGCACCTTCGCGCCACACACAGAACTCGACGCTAAATAAGACTGGCAGACTGGGAAGGTTTCTATTGGCACTGCCGGCACCCGCCCAGTGCTCACTCTGTGCCTGCATTGGTCTAAGCACTTTGCCCATCTCGGCTCATCTTAAGCCTCGCGACGACGGCCTGTGTGAAGTTGTTGCAGAAATAATAATAAAGGAGAAATCTCCAGAACCCCAGTGTAGACCACCCCACAGTGAGAGAAAAGATTGATATGGTTGGATACTTTAAAGTTAGCAACTGCTTTGTATCAAAATGCCCATGAAGAGAGTGCAGATGCAAACCACAGGGTGGAGGAGGAGACTGAGAAGCCCTACGCCCCGGTGAACACATAAGAACACCTACAAACCAGAAGGAGAACAATCCGACCCAACAACCAGCCATGGACTTAAACAGGCACCTCTCCATCTCACCCAAGGCGATGGAACAATGTCAATACATCCACGAAAAAATGCTCAGCATCACTAGTCAGGAGGAAATGCAACTTAAAACCACGATGAGATAGCAGTGCACACGAGCGTGGCTGCAATAAAAGATACCGAGCCCACCCAGGGTGGGCGAGGATTTGGGGCCCCCGACACTCCCGTGCACTGCTGGGAGGCGTGCAAACCAGTACAGCCACTCAGGGAAACAGGTCACCATCTATACCCTAAAGCCCGGGCGGTTCACCTCAAATGCACGTGCACTTGCATACACGGGTAAGAGTATTCCCAGCAGCGTTGATCATAATGAAACAACCCAAATGGGCATCATCAGACCAAAACAAAACAAACAGAAGAAAAGAATAAATAAGTATGGATTTGAACACGGAGCAATACAACAGTCGAAGTGAAAAGTCCCCACCTACACACTGAAGTTGAGGCCCCTTAAGCACACAAATGTGGAATGAAAGAGTCAGACACAAGAGCATCATGCAAATAGGACGTGTGGTTGAATTTATAGAAAATTAAAATTAAAAAAAAAGAGCAAAATGAAACTCTGTTGTTTTGGGGTCTGTCCAGAGGTGGTTCTTTCCTAAGAAAAGCGAGGAAGCGAGCACCGTCAGACTCCGGGTGGCTGCGACCTCTGACAGGGAGGGAGGGACGGAGTCCGAGCTGGAGGAGGCCTCCCGCCCTCAAGGCCACAGTCCTGGTGACCATGGCTCACGTCTATTCCCGGAGGTTGGGCTTCCCTGGTTCTTCCTGGTCAGGAGTGTTGGCAGCAGCCTTGCCCAGAGAACAGCAGCAGCTGGGACCGTGAGTCCATCCCACCTCCCTTCCACGTCCCACTAGCTCTGTGCTCCTAGCCTCAGTTTCCCCATCTGTTCATGGGAGGTGATGGCCCCCGTGATGCCTCGTGCATAGTACAGGATAATGAACACTGAAGAGCTTTGAGAGCTAAGGTCCGAATGCCAGAGACTGCCAAGGACTCGGCGAGACAGCCAGGCCACTGCAAGGCTGTGGGACCGCGAGGCCCAACTCTCAAACCCTCGGGGCTGGAACTGTCAGGCTTCTGCCCCACCCACCGGGCCAGAGGGAGTCTCACGGTGTCTGTCATTGGGGTTCACTACACCGTCTTTCACCAGCCAATGGGCTGGGGTGACCCGGAGCAAGTCACACAGCCTACTTCCTGTTTTCAAATGGGGGAACTCAGGAAAGCAAAGGACGGTGTCTGTGTTCAACTGCTGCCCCGGAGCTGGATCGAATAGCCAGCGGAAGGGAGCCATGTGACACGCCTCCCGGCCCCCGGACACCCGCAGGGCCAGACGCCGCAGGCCAGAGGTCAGTGTGTGAGCCCCAGCTTGGTGGGCCCCTGCCCTCCTGCCGGTCTTTACCTGTTGGGGGTGTGGGGGAGGGAGGAGGGCTGGGACAGCCGCTGTGCGTGGGGCTCTCCCAAGCCAGCGCCCTGGGACCGACAGGGAGCAGCTTCCCCCACCCTCTGCACTCTCAGTTCCTTCTGAAGTGCCCTATGACGCTCCTGCAGCCCTTCCTGAACCTGGGGGGATGGTCATTCACCACACCTGCACCTCACAAAGCGCGGTGCCAGGCTAGTCCCCCAGCATAGTCCCGGGGGACTTGTGCAAAGTGCAGAGCCCAGGGCCCACCTCCAGACCTGCGGGACTGGACTCTCTGAGGTTGGGACCCGGGAAATCTGCTTTGCACAAGCCCCTGGCCCCCCTCCCGCGAGGAGGTTCCGATGCACACTCACAGTTGGGAGTGTGTCCGTCCCATGCCCAGGCCCTCTGGCGCCCGGGTCCGGCTAGGTCCACTGGGGCCTCAGCCCGATGACCAGTCCTCTGCAGCCCCCTCAGAAAGGTAGCATGGGCTCTAAAGGTGGCGTCGAGTGGCCATCGGAAGACTCGACAGGGCAGGCTGCCCATGGAGGGAGGAGCCCCTGCTCTCGGGGGGCCCAGGAGGGAGCAGGATGACTGCCCACGGAGCCGGACCCTGGAGGGGCTGGGAAGCGCTGTGTCCCCTGGGCCAGGTTCAGGCCCTCAGCCACCAGCCTCAACGCCTGTGGCATTTCATTGCAGTCTAGAAACCTTTGCTATGCAGGATGTGGAGAAGGGAAGAAATGGCCCACAACATCCAGGTGTCACGGTCCCCAAAGGGCTTTGGCAGTGACAGGATCACTCTTCCCATCTCACAGATGGGGAAACTGAGGCCTAGCGAGGAACAGGAAGCTGCAAGGATTCCCTGCAATGCCGTAGCTTCTCCTTGTCACTCCTCTTAAGTGGGTGACGCCGGCCAACCCCGTGGGCCCGGCCCTGGCTGCTGAGCTGGATTTTTATTCTCAGACTAAGACTGCTCGGCTTCCCCAGGTCTTTATACGGAATGACCCAGCCAAGGCCATCGTTCCTGGGGTCTCCTAGGTCTCTGGGCAAACAGTGCCCGGCTTCCGACCTGGCACCAGCCGCCTGGCCAGGGCACCAGAGCTGGCAGGGCTGGGACCACTGAGGCCAGTGACACTCACCAACACCCATTTTACAGATGAGCTAACAGAGACAGGCGCCCAGGACCAGGAACACCCACAGGAAACACCAGCCCCTAGAATCCCGGCCAGCAGGGGTCCAGAGAGTGCCGACCACTCGCTGTGGCACACTGCCTGGGCAGCTCCTGGAATACAGGGGACCCCCCCAAGTCATGCACCATCTTGTCAAGAGGGCAGACTTCTCGATGGAGACACCAAGGCCTGGAGATATTAAATAACTTGCATATGGACCCACAGTTGGTCATGACGAGGACGAAAGGCCTGACTCCTTAAGGGGAGATGATGAGGGATGACTGAGGTATGCAAGCCCATGCCCCAGCTCTGTGCCTCAGTTTCCCATCTGTCTTAGGAGAGGTTGGATAGAGGATCCCTGACTCACTGGACAACTACACAGAGCCACCAGGAAAATGGCCCAGGGTCCTTTCACCTGACACAAAGAGAGCTGTCCCCTAAAAACAGGGCCCCTGGCCCCAGCTGACCTCACCTCTCCCCAGGCCAGGCTGGTTCCAGGAGGTCCTCCTCCCCCCCGGAACAGGGACAGGCTCTGGCCACACCCAGGGACACAGCTGGGACTGTTCAAGTGGCATGTCCCCACCTCTGTTTAGGCCACAAGCAGCAAAGGGGTTCAGACCCAGGCCTGGAATCCAACAGACCAGAGTCCAAGTTCCAGCTCCAACCCCGTGATCCACCCGCAGACCCCCCAGATCTGGGAGAGAAGGTTGCCCTTCTTGTTTTGAATTTCGGCTGTTTCCATTGTCCCTTTTTCTCATATGTCTCCGACATTTAAAATTCTATTCTAACTAATACCTTGATTGAGAGTCATTTATTTCTCAATTATTTCTTGAAGCATCTATCACACGACACAGAATAAGAGGGACTATTATATTGGTGTTAGGGGGCGCCCAGCATTAATGCTTGGCTTGGACACCAGCCTCAGGAAGGCAGGTTTTGTTAGCATGCCCCTTGGATAGGAAACCGAGGCTCAGAGAAGTTAAGGATCTTGTCAGGCACCTTATTCACGTACCACAGACAGCTACTGTCTGAACTGCAGCCCAGGGCCCCCGCTGTCGGCCCTCCCCGGAGCTGGGCAGGGTGGAGAGGATTCCGAAGTCAGACCAGTCTACGCCTGTGTCCTGCCCACCACCTACCTACCAGCTCTTGATTGTGGGCAACTGGAAGCCTCAGTTCCTTTATCACAGAGTGGAGATTCAGAGCTCCTACCACACAGGGATTCACACAGAGAGAGAGAGAGTGGGTGATGCACGCGGAAGGCACAGCCTGGCACGTCATGGGCACAGCCACCAGCCATGAGATCTTGGGCTAAACCTCATTTGTTCTTGGGAGTCATGATTGACTTTTTGTGCTTGTTAAGTAACACAGTGGATGGGAGGACTGGGGAACTATGCAGTGGGTATAAGAAGCTGTTGGCAAAAGTTTGCTTAACGATAAGGGGGGGGGGGGTAGATACAGTATCCCTGCTCTGGACCCTGAGAGTTCATTTACAGGGTGTTATGTCAAATAGAGCATTGGGATGTTTTTCCGAACAAGCTAGCATCTTTCTTCCAACTCATCACGAAAGCCGTTACCTTTGCTTGAAGTCACCTCATTTAAAATTCACAGCAACTCGATGATCTAAGGATCTAACAGGGAGGGAGAACCAGCTCGGCCTTGCACCCATCGGTCCGGTGAAGGGCCAGACCCCAGCTTTGCACCTGGCAGTTGGGCGGACAGCTAGGTGGGCAGCGGAGACTATGACGTGGGTGGGTCCTAGTCATCGCAGGGTCTACCAGGAGCCCCACCGTGTGTGAGTGGACACTCACTGTTCTCTCTTGTCCCCCTGGCAGCCCTGGAGCATGGCAAGCGCAGAGCCCCCCGGGAGCCCCCGACGGACAGGACCCAGAGCCCAGCGCACAGCGGAGGCCACGCAGGAGGCATCAGCCACTGGCCCGGACTTCCCCCCTCTGGGGCCTGAGGGGGGTTCAGGTGGGCTGGAGGCATACAGCTCGGTCAGGGGAACAGAGGTTTGCAGACATTTGAAATTCACGTGCGAGTACTTAAGCAGAGGCCACCGGACAGCAGGCCCGCTCTCTCAGCTTGGGGTTTATCCCAAAGGAGATGCGGAGCCGGGGATTTCGTGCAGGTGGTTTATCTGCTGCCAGATGACCCCAGGCGGAATGTCAGGGCAATGGGAAAGCCACCTGGGAAGGGAGGGAAGGGCAGGAAGGCACATGGGTGTTAATGAACAGATCGCTGGGCATCAGGGGTCCTCTGGGGGCCTCTATGGAGCACGCCTCAGAGTGGTCCCATCTGAGAAGTGAGGAGACCCGGTGATGACCCGCCACTTCTGTCCTTCATCGCTGAGGGAGTCCCACAACCAGCCGCGCCAGCGGAGACAGCCCCCAGGGCGGGAGTCCCAGGAAGCCGGTGGGAGGGGTGCAGAACTGGGAGTGGCACACTGTCTGCTATAGCGCCATCTCCTGGGGGCAGATCTCTGCTCAGTCACTGAAGCCTGCTCTGTCCCTGGCCCTGTGCAGGGCACGGGGAAACAGGAACAGATCCAACACCGAGCTGGCCCACCCTGTAGTCGGGAAGCAGAGCCGTGAAAGGTCATTTGAAGTGCCTCGGAAAAGGCTATAGGGCCAGCGTGGGAGGCTCTCGCTCTAACGCCAGGAAGTGAGTGACACGAAGGCTGGGTCTTGAGGGACAGGCAGAGAACAGCTCCTGAGACCTGTATTCCCTGAAAAAAAAAAAAATACAGGATGATTTGTGCATTTTTGGTGAGGAAAGATTCTCATCTCTCGCAAGATTCCCAGAATGGCCCAGGGCTCCAGCGAGGTTTCAGGAACACGGGTCAGTTTTTGAGGCAGAAAGGAGGAGGATGGCATAGAGGGCAGAAGGTGGCGTGTGTGAGAAAAAGCGCAGAAGGTGGGCAAGGAGGGGAGGGTTGGAAGGGTCAGCCAGGCTGAGACCGGAGCCCCACGTTTTCCTAGCTGACCGTGCCGCCCACCGACCTGAGCTCAGGAGGCCAGCGGCAACCATGGAGTCAGTGGTGCGGGGGGGTGCAGAGATGACCAAGTCACAGTCCCCGCCCGTCAGCAGCATGCAGCCGAATGCGGACCCTGCAGCACACGCTGCACGTCAGGACCAGAAGCACCTGGGGAGGATGGGCTACTCCGGGTTGCCTGTGGCGGGGTGGTCTCAGAGGTGGGGCACAGGGTCTGGCTGATTGATGCCCAGCGGACCTGCTCTTGGTGGGATGGGGGAGGGGAGAGTCACAGCTGTTCTGGGAATCGGTGTCCCATCGCAGACAGACCCAGCCGTCTGTGCCCGTGCCCCCAGGGCCCTGACCTGGCCCTGCTGTTGTCACAGACGCTGACGCCGAGGGCAGCCGGGGCCCCAGCTCCAGCATGACCACGCGGGAGTTGCAGGAGTACTGGAGGACCGAGAAGGGTTGCCGGAAGCCGGTCAAGCTGCTCTTCGAGATTGCCTCGGCCCGCATCGAGGAGAGAAGGGTGGCCAAGTTCGTGGTGAGCACCGCCTCCCCCCCACCCCGGCCGCCACCCCCGGGCAAGTTCTGGGGGTGGGATGGCAGGGGCGCGAAGCGGGGCCGGTCTCAGCTTTCCCAGCTGTGGAATGGGTTCACTCACCGTTAGTTAACTCACAAAGTTCTGGGGGAAACGGTGAAAAAGCAAGATTCCACGCTCAGCACTGTGCCCGGTGCCATGAGGACCAGAGACGGATGAGTCACGGCCCCCGGCCCTCACGAGGTACCGGCCGTTCATCCTACGTTATCCAGTATTCGTCGTCTGTGTCCCTTTGCCATTGCTACCGTATCCTTGTATCACTTTTATTATTATTCACATAATTTTTTCCTTTAAATTGGATCGCTTAAAAAAAAACACTAAATATATTTCTCTCTAAAAAAAAACCACAAATACCTTAAATGGACCATCAGTATCACATGGCATAAAGAAACGGTGGTGAGAAAAGTGAACCCCAGGAAAGCTGAGCGCTGTTATTAAAGTCTAGCCGGTTCCTGACGGAGAATGTCCAGCCGGTGGAAAGCTCTGTGCCGAGGGGCTGCCCTCCCTGTTAAAGATGGACTCTTAGCCTGTGTTGGGGGAGGTGCCAAGGACCACGGAAGGGCCTTGCTTCACCTTCCTGGGGACTGGAGTTATGACGCGAGCTGACACTGAGTGCTGATTGCTGACTGGTTTCAGTGCATGAACTCATTGCATCCTCACCCAGAGCGAGGATCAGAGAGGTTAAGTTACCTACCTAAGGCCACACAGCTAGACCATGGTGGGGCTGGCATTATAACCCGGGCAGCCTGTACCCTTCATTAGTAGCCTCTTGACAGAGAACTAAAAGGGCAGACTCTTCTTACTGTAACAGCACTGCAGCCAGTATAGCACCTAACCCCCCCCCCCCAGTGCCGAGCACCTGGGGATCCCAGAGCCAACCCAAGCTTCCCTTTCAGGAACCTGAGGCCCAGTTTCAACCCCCCAGACCCCCCTGCCCACTTGTCCCTGGGCTGTCTGTCCCCCGAGATGCCTCCTTGTTTGCTACTCTGCTTGTTATTCTTGGGCTGACTCCTGGCATGATCCCTGTTTACAGCTCAGCCGACCCCGACGGCAATTTAACACAGAACCGCCTTATAACAACCTCCCGTTTTCAGGGTGCGCTTTAAATTACGACCATGTTTTTTTGTTTTGTTTTGTTTTCTGTATTTTTTCTGAAGCTGGAAAAGGGAAGAGACAGACTCCCGCATGCGCCTGACCGGGATCCACCTGGCACGTCCACCAGGGGCGATGCTCTGCCCACCAGGGGGCGATGCTCTGCCCATCTTGGGGCGTTGCTCTGTTGCAACCAGAGTCATTCTAGTGCCTGAGGCAGAGGCCAAGGAGCCATCCCCAGCGCCCGTGCCATCTTTGCTCCAATGGAGCCTCAGCTGTGGGAGGGGAAGAGAGAGAGAGGAAGGAGAGGGGGAGAGGTGGAGAAGCAGATGGGCACTTCTCCTGTGTGCCCTGGCCGGGAATCAAACCCGGGAATTCTGCAGGCCAGGCCGATGCTCTACCACTGAGCCAACTGGCCAGGGCCCATTGTTATTTTTATTTGCGCCGGCTCCGCTCGGTCAGTTCAACCCCTCCGCTGGGATGCACTCAAAGGCTGTCTCTCTTTGCACCGCAGATGTACCAGATCGTCGTCATCCAGACCGGGAGCTTTGACAGCAACAAAGCCATCCTGGAGCGACGCTACTCCGACTTCCAGGCGCTCCAGAAGAGCCTCCTGAAGACGTTCAGGGAGGAGATCGAAGACGTGGCCTTCCCCAAGAAGCACCTGGTGGGGAACTTCACGCCGGAGATGATCTCGGAGCGCAAGCTGGCCTTCAAGGAGTACCTGAGCCAGCTCTACGCCATCCGCTGCGTCCGCAGGTCCCGCGAGTTCCTCGACTTCCTGACGCGGCCCGAGCTGAAGGAGGCCTTCGGCTGCCTGCGGGCCGGCCAGTACACCAAGGCCCTGGACATCCTGGTGCACATGATGCCCCTGCAGGAGAAGCTGACGCGCCACTGCCCGCTGACGCTGGTGCCGGTCCTCTGCGCCGTGCTGGTGTGCCACCGCGAGCTCGAGCGCCCCCTGGAGGCCTTCGCGGCCGGCGAGAGGGCCCTGGAGCGCCTGCAGGCCCGGGAGGGCCACCGCTACTACGCCCCGCTGCTGGACGCCATGATCCGCCTGGCCTACGCGCTGGGCAAGGACTTCGTGTCCCTGCAGGAGAGGCTGGAGGACAGCCAGCTGCGGAAGCCCGCCCCCCGGGGCTTCACCCTGAAGGAACTGGCCGTCCGGGAATATCTGTGCTGAGCCACTCTGGCCGAGGAGCTGCGGATTGCGGATCTGGGATCGCCAGTGCTCTGCCGGCTGTTTGGGGTGCATTTTGGATGGGAACAGCCACGTTGGGCCACTCCCCGCTCCAGCTTGCCGAGTGGCCTTGAACACACGAGCCCCTTCTCTGGTCCTCCACTCGCCCATCTGTGTTGAACTGAGGTTCCCCCGGGCGTCCGTGGAAGCCTCTGCTTGTGTCCTGTGTCCCTTGGTTGCCAGGCTCACTTTATTCCCAAACCACAAGTCCAGCTGTCGGAACACTGGGGAGTCAGATCTGTCTTACCGCTGTTTCCGTAGGCAGCTGGAGCGGCGGTCTCCACCGCATGCCGCGGACAGGGCACAATCCATCTCCTCTCTGTAGCTGGTCTTGGTATATTCTGTGCGCTCCTGCCCCCTTGAAGTTGCTACCTGAGCCAATAGCAAATGTTTCCACCTGTTATCCTAAGTATTCTGGTTCTTTCCTCTTAGCCTGTAGACTCAGCTCACAAAACAAAAGGTCACTGCCCGCTCCTCAAGGCCAGCTTGGGCCCCGGGGTGGGGCGTCAGTGCCACCCTTAGAAGGGTAAAGCAAATCATGTCTTAAGAGTGTATGATTCCCAGCATTTTTTTTTTCTGAAGTTGGAAACGGGGAGGCAGCCAGACAGACTCCCGCATGCACCCGACCGGGATCCACCCGACATGTGCACCAGGGGGCGATGCTCTGCTCATCTTGGGGCGTCACTCTGCCACAATCAGAGCCACTCTAGCGCCTGAGGCAGAGGCCACAGAGCCATCCTCAGCCCCGGGGCCAATTTTGCTCCAATGGAGCCTTGGCTGCGGGAGGGGAAGAGAGAGAGAAGAAGGGGAGAGGGGGAGGGGTGGAGAAGCAGATGGGCACCTCTCCTGTGTGCCCCGGCCGGGAATCGAATCCGGGACTCCTGCACGCCAGGCCGATGCTCTACCACTGAGCCAACCAGCCAGGGCCAGATTCCCGGCAATTTTAACAAGGGTTGTTGTCAGCCTTCCTCTGGTTATGATGCTATAACTCACTGCCTAGGGGTAGATGTTCATCTCTAAGGCACCTGTCCCTTCTGGTTTATGGAGACATGGCCCTGAAGGGAGGTGGCAGAAGATACTCGGGGGGAGCCTCAGAGAAAAAAGGCTGAATGCTCAACACCTCCCCCATTTGAGGCACCATTTTCCTGGCAGCTCTCTGCTGCACTGGGGTGGCCCCCAAGGGCCCCGAGTGAAGAGAAGTCTGGACTGATGGCCGGGGTTCAACACCAGACCTGGAGCAGATGGTGAAGGCTGGTTTGGGCCCAATATGCATTTGAGGCTGCAAGTCCCTGAGGTCCTAACCTGTCAGGCTGATCTTCACAGGGGGAACTACAGAGGCTGTGGCTTGGGAACCTCAGTGTGGGGCGCCATGTTGGCCCTGGCAGGAAGCCGGCTCAGCAGAGGGATCAGCATTCACTGAGAGGCTCCAGGAGGTGTTCAACAGCAACACCTTGTGGCAACACCCACCCTGTCCCGAAGATGAGAAACAGGCTGACACCTGGGCACAAAGGACGCCTTCCAGTCTCTCCCTTTGCTCCAGGGGAAGGACATTTTCGGGTCAAGTCTCTCCCTTTGCTCCAGGGGAAGGACATTTTCGGGTGGGCAATACTGGACTGCTGGGAAATTAAAGCACTGGGTGGAAAAACTAAAGCCCTGCAACTCTCTTTGTTGTGGTGACTCACACTTGATTCTACAAGTTATCTCATCAAGGATAAAATGTTGTTGGTGGTGCAATGCACGTGGTACACTAAGAAAGAAAAAGGGCCCGATGGGGTGGGGTGGGGTGGGGTCGGGGGTTATAAGAGATTCGGGCAGCAGGCTGGGCAGGTAACAAGTCAGCCCTGGATGCAAGGGTCCACGTGGACTCAACCTGCGGGGGGCAGAGCAGCACCCGGGGGGGAGGGTGGGGAGCCTCCTAGAATCTGAACTGCAAGGTTCGGGGTCAGAATACACGCAGTGTGGCCAGAATACTTCCATGGACAGGTCGTGGCAAAGTGGTCTCAGCTGGTGGCCTCCAGGAACCTGGCCCCACGAAGGCCCACTCTCTCTGAAGGATTTCAGCCTCGGTCTGGCTCAGTCGAGAGGGTGGATGTCACTGAGTGCAGAGGGGTCAGTTGTGGGAGTAATGTGCACCTTGAAATCACACGTATACAGTATATGTGTGTGATAGAGAGGACGAATTTTTCTTTAATTTTTATTTATTGATTTTAGTGAGAGAGAGAGAGAGAGAGAGAGAGAGAGAGAGAGAGAGAGAGAGAAACATCGATCTGCTCCTGTATGGGCCCTGACCGGGGATTGAACCAGCAACCTCTGTGCTTCAGGATGATGGGTAACCAACCAAGTCATCCAGCCAAGG